>NW_009600766.1:0-73187 GCF_000690535.1 Cariama cristata
GCCACTTCTGTCTTTAACAGAATGAACAGAATAACATTACTTTGAGACAGTAAGGACATAGGTTTGGGATATAGATGAAGACAGTAGCCGAGGCAAGAACAGGGATTTTTGTGCTAACTGACTGGTGTGCTAGACAGGGTTTGCCACCTCCCTCCACCTTTGTGTGTGGTGGTGAGACAAACAGAGCTGTCGTGGGGCATGCTGTGGTTGCTGTGATGGATGGGGGCACAGCAGTTTCCTGTTGTTCCTAAGGAGCTATTCCAAGAGAAGCTGGGCCACAGGGAATGGGAGCTGATTCTCTTGGGTTATGTTAGGGTAGGGAGGGTTAAGGACTGGGATCAACAAAAAGACAACGGCAGCAGTGCAGGGATTTGGAGAGGGGTGCATGGAAGCATCCAGGGCTGGGGAGCGCCTTCTGGAGGGTCTCCTTCAGAGCATGCAAGAACGAACGGCTGAGCCAGCTCTGCTGAAAGTATTTTTGCAAGTGTTTTTTCAGTATGTGGGATAGGTTGTGCAAGTTATTACATATGTGGGCTGGAAGCTAGAGCTGTGGATCTTCAAGGCAAGACAGAAAATAGTGGCTTTATTTGTGTGTAAAGTGCAGAGGGAACAAAAATTATTACAGAAAAGCAGGAAGCCTACTGAAATGCTTCCATTTTGTATTTAAAAAGAATGCAGCTCTCTTGATGCAGAGAGGGAAATCTGTGTTGCTGTCACTTGGTTTCTTTTTCTTGAGCTGTCACTATTTTATTCAGTACGGGAAGTGCAGAAAGAGCTCTTCTGTTTACTGACACAGACCAGAGCTTTTCACTAGCTGAGTGCCTGACCATTTGCTGCAGAAAGGCAGAGCCCGCTCTTTCGTTCTCTCTTTCTCTCTTCCTTTCTCACTTTCTCCCTTCCTCTCTTTCTCCCTTTCTCTCTCTTTCCTTCCTTCCTTCTTTCTCTCTCTTTCCTTCCTTTCTTCTTTCTCTCTCTCTTGCTTTCTTTCTCTCTCCTTTGCTTTATCTTTCTTTCTTTCTCTCTTATATTTCTCACTCTTTCTCCCTCCCTCTATCCCTTTATCTCTTTCTCCCTCTCTCCTTCTCTCTTTCTTCCTTTCTTTCTTCCTTTCTTCTTTTCTTTCCCTCTGCAAATCCTCATGCTCTCTTTTTGGTGGATCAAGTATGTAGATACAATCTCCTTCAACAGGATATTGTTACTGGGTGCTGTCCTCTCCAGGCCAAATCTGTGTTTGCTCTGAGTATTCACAGACAGTGGAAAATAAAGCATGCCAGGACTTCTCGAACTTTTGGAATTTATGATGAGGAGACTTTATTGTATTTGGCACTGTAGATGATATTTGGTGGTGGATCATTTAAAAATCACAGGGTATTTAGTAAATATCATTATTAGTGTGCTATCATTTATTGTAACTTTCTGTTCTGCTCTTGTGTAAAAAAATGTCTGTCAGTTTGTATTTACTGCTGAGGCAAGATCTGTCCTCAGGGCTAGTTGGAAACCATTTGCTTTGTAAATTACAGTTTCCTAAAAAAGTCAGTGGTACCACAGTACCATAATCTTGAGTTATCGACAGAAAGTGATTGCTATGCTTGAAAGCTGGCTGCTGTGGTCATGACCTAACATGAAATAAATGTTTCAACAGACCTTTTCAGAACTGAAAATTCTAAAAGTTACTAGCAAGACAGCGTAAAATTAAAAGCCTTGCTTGTTCTTCTAATATGAAACTAAACCCTATTAATGAATAATACAGTCAATATTTTCTTTCTTATTTTAACAAGTCATATAGTTCCATTTATTTAAATACTTTTGTGAGCTGTGTCAAAATTCTTTAGAGTTTTAAATTATGTTGAGTTTTGAAGTTAAGGAAATACTCCACATGTCCAAATTAAACAGACTTTTGGTTAGAGAAACCTGTGATGGATCCAACTGTAATTATCATGGGATGCAAGTCTTTGAAGGGACGGGGTATAGAGAAGGACTTTGCTATTGAAAAGGGCCTACACATTTCTGTTCTTTAAAAAAGTCTTTCCAAGTCCCTAACGGCATTCTGAACCACATAAATATATTTAAAATTAATATGACTATAACAAGTTCCCAAGATTCCAGAGTAAAAACATAAAGCCAGAAAACCTGAGTTTTATGGTGATCAAGGAGATTGTTTTTCTCTTTTCTCCAACCTTTTTGGAATGCTATAATTTAATTTTTCAAAATTTTGCTTAGTGGTAGCAGTATATTTTAGAATATTTAACTGTGTAAAACAAACTATAAGTATAGCTTTTATATTTTTTCCACCATAATACAATACATTGACTTTAATATTCTGAGATAAAAGATTTATAGATGTATTTACAAAATTATACTAGTTAAATTAAAAAGACCTCTGAGGTAGAAACTATAAAAACTCTTCATAAGTAATTTAAAGTTGAATTTAAAAGTACTATATATAATGTACAAAGCTTTAGTCCAAATTACATTGTCTCAGATGGGTTTAGGAGAGGTGTTTTAACAAGTGTTCTTTTAATATAGGTGAAATGAAGCTACTGAATAGTCCATGAAAAATTTTCGGTTTTGAAACATCCCTGTCATTCTCTATCATAGCTTGAATTTATGAGCTTTTAAGCAAAGCTGTCTTTTCATACTCATTGTTAAGGCTGTTAATGAGAGTAATTATTGACATTCTGCTATAAAAGATACGTTTAAACTCCTAAGAAAGAAGTATTTGACTTGAAAATAGCTCATGTAGTTTAGGATAGGTGAATATGTATCATTTAATACAACAGTGCTTCTTATTGAATAGTTTTTAATATCTTGTGTGTCTGTTTTTCTGATGTAGATTTTCCGTTATATAGATTTAGTTGATCTGGCAAGATGTGCTCAAGTTAGCCAAACGTGGATGCTAATAACTCAGAACAGTTCATTATGGAGTGACGTAAGTAAGATAATAACTTTCAATATTTTATTTCAATTTTATTTATTTTAAAAAAGAGTGAGGTAGTTTACTTTAAGAATGCTAAATATCTAGGATAAAAGTTTTATCCCAGAATATGACTTGTTCTACTCAGCTACATGAATAAAAAAATAAGAGCAACTCAAATGAAGTTGTCTGTGGTATATCATTATAAAGTCAGTGGAACTGAAAGAGAATTGGCCACTAAGGCTTGGCTATAGCCCAGTAAGTTTAGACAGTTAAGTGAGGTGTCTTAGGCTTCCTAGGTAGTCTAAACAGACACTATATGACTACTGTGGAAGAAGAACATAAACTCAGTTACAGATACTCTGAGACTACTTGTATTTGCTTTAGAAAGGCTCTTGTCATCCCTGGAACAAGTGGTGCAGACCAGCTCACTTGCATACTCATGAACTCTTAGAGTTGTTGAGGTGGTCACTTTGTCTCCAGAGCATGTCAGTGTCCAAGGTACCATGCTGTTTCTTCTGCCTTAGCAGTCCAATTCCCTAGCACACATATGTCAGTCAACTTGCCTTCTAATGCACGTTGTGTGACCATGTTAGCATGTTTTTTTTGGGGCCACACCTGAAATACCTGCTCTGTCTTGCCTTGAACTTAAAAATGCAATCACACTGCTCATTGCTACTGCCTTCAGTAGTGCTTATGAGGCTTCAGGTGTGAAGAACCTCCACAAGGCTCCCCAGTCCTTGGGCAGTGACTTAAGACTAGCCATGGCACCTCAACCAGTATCATTGTTGCCTCTGTATCTTTGCCTCACGTATAGCCATTTATCAACAGTGTAAAGAAAGATTAAGGCCAGATTTTTAAAAGTGTGTGGGCACTTCAAATGTGATTTAGTCAGATTTTAGGCCCTCAAGTCTGAAATTACAATCCAAAATACCCTGTGCATCTTCTGCATAATTCTGGAGATGTCTAATCTGATAGGCATCTCCTTTTTGGACCTAGAAGTTCATGACGATGGTGATCAAGGAGATTGTTTTTCTCTTTTCTCTGAGAACTGCATGACCTGCGGAGCTTGGTCTGAGGAAGCAGAAGGGCTGCTCTGCAAGGGAAGGCAAGCTGGGAGCCAAGGGTGCTAGAAGGGCAGGCAGGGGCAGTGCCCCCCCACTGACAAGGGGCACAGTCCCACAGAACCAGAGCAAGAAGAGCAGAGCAGGTCCAGTGAGAGTAACCGGGGTCAGCCACCCACCAGAGTCTGCCAGTCAGCCCTGTAGTGAAGAGGCATCTCCAAGGTCAAGTGAGGAAGTGAAGTCCATGAGTGAGGGTCAGTGTCAGCCAGACACATGGCTGGACACAGACATACCTGAAGTCTGATTCAAGCAAGGACTCAGGGCAAGGGCATGAGCTTAAGGGCAACTCCTGAACCAAGTGAGGAAACCCCTAATGAGGCTTCTCCAGCAGTTTCACATGATGAACTGTTTTCACAAGAGTCTTATCCAGAGTTACACTGCTGCACCATATCAGAGCTGACCTTGGGCTTTGGTAGGTAAACCCCTGGAGGAAGGAAGAGGTTGCAGAGCCTGTTGGTGAACCCAAGGCCCTGACACTAGGCACCTCTCTCCCACTTAAAGAGATCCATTTGGGATCCAGAAGGTGAACAGAGTTGTGCCTTGTGAGTCTGAGAAGAGATCTGAACTTGAGTCTCCCAAATATGCTGTTCTGTCCTCTGAGTGGGACACCAACTCTAGTTCCCACATAGCTAGAGGCCTATATCTGCCTTCCTGACTGAGGTAAGGAAGTTCTGGAGAGCTCAACAACGCTGCTTATATGTCCTACTGTCTGGTTCTAGGCAGCTGCCTGTTCTCTGTGTGAGTTTCTTTAAACTGACCTTCTGATGTGCTTAGCTGTCATGTATATTTTGTAGAGTCTCTGCTCAGATTTGAGTTGTTGAATCTACCCTGGGCACGAACACCTAAAAGGCACTGCAGTGCCCAGCTTGTAGGTGGCTGAAGCTTCATAAATACTGTAGACATATGCTTCATCTACATTTAAATATTTTTAGTCAGCTGTCTAGAATTTTTATATATGTAATACACAAATGTTTCTGTGTTTTCCAGATGATTGATTCAATGTTTACATAGAAATTCATATCTTTACTAGTGATTTTCATAATGATTTGTATTTTGTATGTACTACCTATTTTTAGTACTGAATTATATATCAATTGTTTAAATTTTTAGATCAATTTTTCATCAGTGAAGCATAAAGTTCAGGACCAAATAGTAGTAAATATTTTGCAGAAGTGGCGTCCATATGTATTACGTTTGAATCTTCAATGTTGCTATTCTCTTCACTGGCCTAGCTTTAAAATTATCAGTAAGTATTACATGTATTTTTAAAATTTTAATTCTCTCTTTAAACTGTGTCTTCACTCTATGGTTTGCTATTGTCCCATTTTACTGCCTATAGTCTTCTTTATATGTCCGACCATAATGAAGCAATGTGAGTATGAGATCTGTAAAATTACTTTAAATGCGGCTCCCCTTCCTTCATTACAGTCTCCAGGCTCAGCAATATCCATATGACTGAATATTGCTAGAATGCTATAGAATGGTTTATATTACATGTGAAAGGCTGTAATATGACAAATAAGATTGGAATGCAATCATGTGCTCAAATATGCCATAATCCAGCTCTACTGAGATAATTATCACAGAATCACAGAATGGTTGAAGTTGGCAGGGACCTCTGGAGTTCATCTGGTCCAACCCTCCTGCTAAGCAGAGCCACCTAGAGCCAGTTGCCCGGGGCCACCTAGAGGAGGTTGCCCAGGACTGTGTCCAGATGGCTTTTGAATCTCTCTCAAGGATGGAGACTCCACAGCCTCCCTGGGCAACGAGTGCTCGGTCACCCTCATAGTAAAAATGTGTTCCCTGATGTTCAGGTGGCACCTCCTGTGTTTCAGTTTGTGCCCATTGCCTTTTGACTCCTCTGACACTGGGCACCACTGAAAAAGCCTAACTCTATCTTCTTTGCACCCACCCTTCATGTATTTATATACCTTGGTAAGAGCCCCCTGAGCCTTCTCCAGCTGAACAGTCGCAGCTCTCTCAGCCTTTCCTAATAAGAAATATGCTCCAGTCCCTTAATAATGTTTTTGCACTGTGTTGGACTCCCTCCAGTATGTCCACGTCTCTCTTGGACTGGGGAGCCCAGAACTGGACACAGTACTCCAGTTGTGGCCTCACTAATGCTGAGCAGAGGGCAAAGACCACCTCCCTCGACCTCCTGGCAACACTCCTCCTACTGCAACCCAGGATACCATCCACCTTCTTTGTGGCAAGGGCACATTGCTGGCTCATGTTCAACATGGTGTCCACCACGACCCCCAGATCCTTTTGTGCCAAGCTACTTTCCAGCTGGGCTGCCCCCAGCTTGTACTGGTGCCTGGGGTTGTTCCTCCCCAGGTGCAGGATGTTGCACTTTCCCTTGTTGAACTTCAGGGTGTTTCTGCAAGCCCATTTCTCCAGCCTGTCAAGGTCCCTCTGGGATGGTAGTATCATCCCCTGGTGTATCAGCCACCGCTCCCAGTTTGCTGTCATCTGCAAACTGGCTGAAAGTACACTCTATCTCATCGTCCAGGACGTTAATTAAGATGTTAAACAGGACTGGACCCAGGATTGACCCCTAGGGTATACCACTAGTTACTGGCCTCCAACGAGAGGCTCACAGACAAAAAAAAAAAAAAAAGAATCCAAGTGTAGTCCAAAATATTAATGTGGTGTTCAAGTTTTAGAACAAATAATAGGTACTTGATCCTACTGCCAAAACAGAGTCTCTCTGGATGTAGATAAGACCTTAGTCCATTCTGATAACACGTGTGGAAGTACATGTGTCTGTGTGATCAGAGGTTAATTCCTTTCAGGACGGCATTTTGAAATAGTTTCAGGTCGGTAATCTTTTTCTCGATGCAATTGTATACTCCACTAAGCAGAGAAGTGGGTAGAAAAAATAAAAGCCTTTATGATCAGTGTTAGAGGTTCCGTGCTAGCTGTGAAAGCGTACTTGATTTGTTAGGAATTACCTGCATCCTGACTGTCACTCAGCCATTTTATCATGAAGAGTGTTAAAACATCTTGGTAGTGTTTTCATGAGAAAAAACCTCTTCTGCTACAACTAGACAAGACTCCAAGAAATGTTTTTGATTCCTGACACAGCTTGACTTCAATATTTCTTAAGTAGGAGAATGTTACTGACTGGCTCTTTTCTAGCTTGTGCTTTAATTGAATGCAAACGCATAAAAAAGAAAAGGAAAATATTTTTATTTTCCAAATAAAAGTGTATTTTGATCTTTTGAGACTATAATGCTTTTATTATTTGATCAGACAATATATGATGGAAATTGTTGATGCAGCCTATAACAATTCCAGTGTGTTTCTTTTGTTTTAGAAAGTGACTGTGTAATTATGGGTGAGAACAGTTTGCTCTCCAGAGTGGTGATGGAAAAGAACAGTTGGCCAGGAGTAAAAAGTGTATTTGATCATGGTCTTGGCTTTTAAATGACAGGATAAAATAACATTCTCAATGATATCAGCAAGCGAGTTGTTTAGTGAAATAATTTAATTTAATATTATAATGAACTTTGGCAGCTAATAAAGAAAGCAAGCCAAAATAAATCATACACAGCCACATCACCCCCATTATGGGGGCTGTACTTAGAAATGTTAAATCCTTTTATGATTTTGTTTTCCTTATGTATTTGAGTACAAAACTAAAACCATAATAAAGTTTATTGTGTTTAAAACTAAAAACATGTAAAGAACAGTTGTGATAGAATTGAATTTTATATACATACTGCCTTTTCTATCACACTGTTTAACTGATTCATATCTAGTTAAAATGATTTAACTTAGAAGAATCAGCATGTTGGTTATACCAGTTGGAATATCAGTATGTTGATTGCCATCTATTTCCGTTTATCTTACATGTCAAAGACACTAAATTCAATTTTTGTGTCTACAAACTATTTATTTTCCATTTTTGTTGATAATTTATGTTTTCTGTAGGTTCAAAATCAAAGATTATGTCCATTTACATCTACTCAGTGCTATTAATTTTAAACTAATTGTGATGAATCATGTATGATGGTCCACAGGGGCTTTTAGAAAGCATTGATTTATAAAGCTGTTTCTTCTAACTTTGAAGGCACCTGGTAGTTCTTTTTAAGAATGAAACATATTTATATCTGTGTACTTTAGTATTTAGATTAATAACATATTTCTTCTGTTAAAACTCAAAACTCATTGATATTGATCATACAGCCTACTTGTGCCATGCTTTTGAAGCTCTTGTGGATGGTTTAAGATTGCTGCAAAACTATTTCTATATCTTTTTTTAGTGACTGAGAATCATACTGAAATTCTTTTCCTTTGACATTTCTTCAGCTAACAAACTGTGTTGAACTGTCTGTTCAGTTATAGGCTGCAGATGTGATGAACCTTTCCATTTGAACTTCCCTGAGCTACAGTTCTGACCTCATCTTTCCAAATAAATCCAAGATTACACAGATTTTGGCAATATATTTTTATTGTTAACGGTAAAATAGCAATGATATTAATTAGGGTTTAGGTCTGTTTGACTGGCTTATCATGTTAATATTTTTTTATAAATTGATTAGCTGCAATTTTTAAAAGTTGTTTTTATGTACTGCAACTTTGGTATGTGGTGTATGCATGAAATAGTAGTCATTGTTTAATATCTACATGTGAGTGTTACATGATTCGAGCTCAGACTGTCTTTGGCAAATGAATGTGTTATTGTGCCAAAGGAAAATGAGTATATGAGATGCATGGATTACAGCTCAGCTGTTTGTGGTATTACTCCACCCACTCATGGTCTTAGAGAATCATTTGACTTCCATGTGTGACTGGGAACTGCATTTAAAAGCTGACATTCATATTCATAGTGCAGGAGTTAAAATTTCCTCAGAAGATTTTGAAGTGTTTTATTCCCAGTAGTGGTCACAGTATTGACAGACCTATCCATTTTTCCCGCACCTGGTGATGGCAAAACATGGCGCAAAATTATCTTTTCTGTGTTTCATGTGTGCTGTGTGGAGAGAGGGGCACTGCTTCTATAGAGTGCTGTAGTTTATTCCTTCAGATAGCACTCCTAGTACATATACTGCATATCAGGAAGACAATGCACTGTCATGCAATTATTTCCTGGATAAGAACAGGGAAAGAAGGGGAATCAAGAGAGAAATTACTGAAAGGATGGACTTAAAAAGCATGTAAAGGAAGAGGAAGGTCCATGATTTTCTTTTAGACATGGAAGTGCTTCTGGGACTTTTGTGATTAAATAGTACAGAAACAAAGAAATGTCAACATCAAATTGTGGTTTGTGGCTGTGTTGTTTCATGGAGGGTGTACTTTACAGTACATTTCGGAGAAGCTCAGAGAAGCAGCAATTAACCCTGTAATGATGAAGTTTTTATCAACTGTTAGTCATTTCCTACATATGTATGTTTTTCAAATCTATTTTTGTCTTTTTCCTTGCACTGCTGCCTTCTGTACTATCTTCATAGTTCCTATATACTTCTCCTGTTCATACAGTCTTTTCTCAAAGAATTTGCTACTGGACACTGTCAGGAGAACATACTGGCCTGTATTACCCTTGCCCCAATCTAGTATTTCCATTCTTGTGTTTTTATAGTATTTTCAATTGCAATTACTGTCTATTCTGCCACATCCCCAGTATGGGTGTCTGAAAATGCCAACATGCAGAAAACCCTAATGGGTTCCAGCTAGTTTTTCAAGGAGGACTTTCCCCTCTCCCTTTTTTTTTTAATTATAGGAAACTAAACTGCCACTTGAATATTGCTATATCAATTTTATAACAATTTTCTAGTATCATTGCAAAAACTAAAATACGCAATAACTTAAGCAGTAAGGAATAAAATTATAGTGCATTGTAGTTAAAAGAATAGAACTTCTAGCTGCTCCTTGAAAGCTCCAGAGACCATCTAAGGAAAATAGTAGCAAAGACAATTCCAGCATTCAAAACAGTCTGTCCTTCTCTTGACTGCTAGAAGTCTTTTCACTTGTTGATTCTCAGAGGTCTAGACAGATCTGCTCTTAAGTATTGAATTTCATTTTGGTGTTATTGCACAAGTGTTTCTTTCATGGAGCTTCTGAGATGACATTGATTTCATAAGTTCACACTGAAACCTTTATTTGCAGGATACTTGTTGAACCATATTCCTCTAGAGTGTCCTTGTTGATATGTTCCTCACAGATTTCACACTTAATAGCTGTCACCAGACATCTTGTGCTGCTAGATA
The DNA here is from genome assembly GCF_000690535.1 of Cariama cristata. Classification (NCBI taxonomy): domain Eukaryota; kingdom Metazoa; phylum Chordata; class Aves; order Cariamiformes; family Cariamidae; genus Cariama; species Cariama cristata. The sequence continues at coordinate 10,251 of NW_009600766.1, forward strand.
TAGGCAGCATGTTCAGCTCATCATTCCCCTTGAGCCTTCATCAGATGCAAGACTTTCTAGTGCCACTGAGAACCCTGAATGATTGCACACACACCCCCTTTAACTCTGGCTTCTATTGAACATTTGTCCTATTTATCACTGCAACCCTCGTGTTTTAGCCTTGGTCCTAAGAGGGACATTTTGGGATCTGTTTAGGACTCCCCAGGGCCTTTGAACTTGTTATTTACAACAATTAGGCCACTGCTTGTGGTCCTTAGTCTTATTCCACTGCTTTTTCAACTGGTAACCTTTTACTGACCAGAGAGATCAGAGACCTGTCACCCAGCTTTTATCCTATATTCCTTTCCTGGATTGCCTTTTCTACCCAAACTTTAGCCTACCTCAAGCTAGTTTTGTTTTTTTTTTAATGCTGACTCTTTGCAGAAATGAACTTAACATCATTTATAAATTCATTTTTTCCTACTCAACTTTTCTCCATTGGCTGTGCTGCCAGTAACAGATATTCTGCTCTGGTTCCATTGTCTGTTCTTTTCAATCATTCCCAGTAGTTCCATTCTGTACTGAAATAATCCTCCAGAATTTGAGAGGAGGAGGAGTACTTCACTTAATGCTGGCTACTACTTATGACAGTTTTTTTCTTTCAGCACTTTTAAGTCCCTAGAAAATGCTCCATTTAGTGAATATTACTGGCCAAATGGGATTTTCATCTGTGTTCCATTTTACCATAATTAACTTTTAGTAATTAAGATAATGCTTAAGATATTCCCAGGATCAGGGATGAGTCAGATACTGTTATGTTTGCTATAAAGTTTTTAAAAGATACTGCAGAAGAAATGGTTAAATTATTCAGTTTATCACTAAACCACCATTAAATATATTCATAATCTGAATAATGGAGGACATGAAGGAATGCAGTTAATAATAGGATGTGTTTGCTTAAGGGTTCTTTAGCATTCCTACCACCCTTAATAATTTCTGAATTTTTCCTTATGTTGTTCTTGTATTGCACTTCTAAAACAAAATGTGCGACCTTTTGGGCTTGTGGCTAAAACACCAGAGGAATCCACAAACACCGTAACTGTGTGCAGGTCTTTAAAGGAGCAAACTTTCTCCCTGGAGTGTTCCAGAACTTCTTTCATGATAACCAACAGATATTTAAAGTTTTGGCCCTGAATCTCTGTCCTGCACTTAAGCAGTTCTTGCTGATCTAAGAGCAGGAGATTGGTCTAAGGCTTGAGCTGGGAATACTGAAGTTTTAACCCAGCACCTCCTACTTGTCCACCATGTGAGTTTAGGGAGTTACTTATCCTTTCCATACGTAAAAAAGGGTTTGTAATATCTGTCTTTTAGAGGCACTAGTTCTGCTAGTTCAATAGTAACTGATGCAGAAATTAAAAAAACAGAACTATTATGTAAAAGCTAAGAGTAGTCGTTCAATAAAAACAGATTTTTGTAAAAGAACTTCTAGCAGTATATTATATAGCAAGGAATTTTATCTTTAGAGATGTTGTCTACTTAGCTGGGACATTTGTATGGTGCTGTTACCATAGTATTAGAATAATCGCGGTTTTTAATGAATGTATATTGACATAGACAGTTGTGTGATAAGGAGGTGTTACAATGTGCATTTTACAAATGAGCTGGGGGAAGGGCAGACTTTGAGAATGTCCCACACTTTTAGTAAGCACTCAAAAATGTACGTACCGTCAGTTTGGATGGGCACTGGTGTATTGGATGCAGACCACAGCAGCCTTCATGTGGTCCTCTACACCTAGAAGTGATGTCATGTAATCTGTGTCAAACTGACATGACAACCTAACATGCTTCCTAGAAAGACTTCAGCTCTGCCTACTGCAAAAAACAAACAAGGCAAACATGAGTATATGGAGCTGGATCTTGGGAACAAACCATGTCTTGGCTACTCATGATTTCAGGCAGCTCAGGTATGGAAGAGGTAGAGACTGAGTTATTCACTCAAGACTAATCAGGAACACTTGTAAATCAGCAAGTAGAACCCAGCTTTGGGGTCTGAATCCTAATCAGTCTAACAACGGCCATTCCTGTTTTTCTAGACCTGTATTTAAGGTTAGTCTTCAGTTTGATTTTTCGTATACAATAAAACAACAGGAAGCTGATACAAAAATCTTAGAAAGGTTTTCTGGGAATATTTCAGGAAACTGATAGATACAAAGAATTGTCAATACATTCAAGAAAAATGTGTCTTGGTCACAATACTGCAGCAAGTTCCGTGTTAACACATAAGCTGTCTTCATACATAAGACAGCTCCTCCCCACCACATTATATACATTTGTGTCTATTGATTTCTACTGTATAGTTTCAAATATTTGCCAAAATATTTCACAAGAATGTCCAGAACAAATTGTCAGAAACAATTACTTGATGAAGGATGCTGTGTAACTAACACCATTCTGTAATTATTAACTGGAATATATAGAAATCTTTGTAGGCAGATAGTCCTACAAACAATCAGTATAATTAACAAAAAATGTAAACAGCATGTTTTTCTTTGTCAGAGTATCAAATATTTGAATGTACTAAAAAAAAGCGGGGGATTCCCTTATTAGCCTATCACAGTGACAATTACGCCATGCTTCTTTACTGTTTGAACTGATTGTTCTTTGTGTCGTTCCCATTCCTCATCATCTTTGTCCAGATCAAAAGTTTCTGGATAAATGGGCATCTTGTCTTTTGGGCACTCCTCGTAATAACTTCGAACATATTTTCCAACAGACCATCCTTTGTATTCCTCAGGCATTTTGCATTCTAGGCCATTGTAGTGAACGTTGTAGTGATGTTTCAACCAGTAGAAAAGATAATGAATGTTGTAATCACATCTCCAAGGATTCTCTCTTAGCCACAGTATTTTCAGAAAGTAGAGATCTTCCAGTACTCCATATTCAAGATTCTGCAAGCTGTTGTTTGATAGATCCAGCTCCTCTAAGTTACTGAGGCCTGAGAAAGCAGCTAGTCAATAGAAAAACAATTATTGGTACCTTATAAAGATAAATTAGAAAAAAACATGCATATCTGCAACAGGAAAAACATTTTCATAGTTATACATTTATTAAAATTTTTTTGGCTAAAGGCTACAAAAAAGACTTTTCAAACACTGAACTTTAAAATATGGCTTGTGCCTTGAGAAGTGACATTAGGGGAGTTGTACTGCTGGTAAAGTTACAAAACACTTAATAAGCATGCATGAGTGTAGAATATGGACAGTGAAAGTGAATGAATGCTTACTTTGCTTATAGAACTCAACTGTTATTGCCGTGATACAGAAGTAGAAATATGGAAATTGATTATGTATAAGACAATGTACAGGGCTAGTAGTTTTTGTATGTATGTATTTGTGTGTGTATAGAACCTTTAAATTAATATTTTTAGATATGGAAGATAATAAGCACAGAGCCTCATAGTAATGCTTCTGAGGCACATTTCAGAGAGTCTTAATTTAAATAGATCAACTATGTGTAATATTAAACCTTGTAAGTACCATTTTACTGATATTACCACTTTCTACTGCTGTTTAACTTCCAAAACGCTACTAGAGAAGGCTCTTTTTGCGTCATACTTTCTTTCTCTCTCCTTGTGTCTGCTTTCATAATTAAAAACTGAATACACATAGGCAATAAGCAAATTGCAAACAAGGCCACTTGAGTTCTAATAATATATAACTTAAGATTAATTATATGTAGTTTAAATCTTTTTGGTTTCTCTGTTACTTTATTGTCCAATATAATTTAAAAACACCCTCATTATATGACAAGTTTTCTTAGACTTCGCAAAGATATATAAAAAATCACTCAGCTATTTAGCATTGTGGGAAATGATTAGCCTTCAGTCTGCAGAATTAAATTTTTGCACTTGGTTGGTTTAGTATTAAGAAAGGCAGCTGAAATCAGTCTTTCTTCATTGGCTTCCATGATGGATACATTTCAGTGCAAACCTTTATTCTTATGAATTGAGTGATACAAAAGGTAAAATTTGCACCAACTTCTAGATTTTTAAATCCTTTTTTCCCCAAATATATGTCTGATAGAGACATTGTCAAAGTTTATAATTAATAAAACACGAGTCACTTTTTAATGAATATTTAAAATTATTCTTACCAGGATCAATGTAAGCTATTCCATTACTGTTTAGGTTTAATATCTTCAGTTCGCTGACATCTTCAAACTCTTTGGCTCGTAGTTGTCTAATTTTGTTGTTGGACAAATCAAATTTAACTATATCTGGAGGTACGTTACCTGGAACTTTCTTTAAATCTTAAAGAAAAAGACATAACTTGTGTCAGTTTTAGATTATTCTTACTGCTTAGGTATCACAGTTGCATACCGCACAGAGTTATGTCAGTCTGGCATTGTTTCTTTTTTTCTTTCTCTTTTATCCCCACTACTAGGGTCAACATATTTTTTTTCAACTCCTGAATTTCATTGCTTTGTTCACTTGTATCTTTACATTTCATGTGAAAATTGCTCTCTTCATTAGTGCTTATAATAAAGCGTCTTTCTGTGGTTTATATTTTTATTTTAATAGAACTGTACTATTCATTTGCGTATAGGGTAGATAGTGAAGATACTATACTAATAAAAAGTATGTGTGAAAGGCTTGATTGTTTAAGGAAAAGAAACCAGAGTAACTATATAAAAAAAAGTTCACTGATACATGAACATCTTCCGTACTCAAATTATAGTGTGCTGTCTTACATCCTTTGTTTTGTGTTGCCAAAACATAAAATGTTCTAAATTTTATCAGCAATAAAAATGCTAGTTGTTATAGTATTTACAGTAATATGTATAGTTATAATTATAGTTCTGTAGTTACAGTTATGTAGTGTTTTAGTAATATTTAAGATTTTATATTTGTTACTATACTTACAGTTGTTATATGTCCAGACAGCATAGTGGCATTCTGTCTATCTACTTCTCTATCCTACTTGTATCGTTGGCGTTACCAAAGTAGCCAAGCACCTCTCAGTTATCTGTGTACATATCCTCACAGCGTTCTGTGCAAAAGAGTTACAGAAAGAATAGCTTCTAGTCCAGTAGTAAGGGCACATTCATGAGAAATGCAAACTGTGGTTTGACTCCTCTCAGGATAATGTTAATAAACCTAATCTCCAGGATTATGTTTACTCGATGAGTCTTCTAATCCCGGGCTGTTATTGCAAGAAAATGAGCGGTGTCTCTTATCTGACCGTCTTTGAATGAAAGCAAGTAGTTTCTGGATCTGTGCTGAAATTTGTGTTGTCAGTGTATTTCTCAAGTTCTGAAGATGTCTGGTGCATTGGGTATCCTCGAGACTAAAGCAACATATCAGTCTTCCTGCTCTATATCTGATTTTCAGCAGAACTTCGGTATTATAAATAATAAATATTGTAACTACTGCAGCCTGCTGTGGTTGGAGTGCTTCCTGCTTGTGCAGATGTCAAAGTTTCAGGGCCTATTTATCACCAAATGAATGCAAATAATGCCTGAATTTAGAGACTTGGAGAGTTTGGCAGCACTAGAAAGCAGATTTTTTCAACTGGTCTTGCAAATACAAATTCTTTTGCAGAAAAGTAAACAGAATTTATTTTTGCATCCAACTTTTGTTGCTTTTTTTGGTAAAACAGAATCAAGGAAATAGAATAATTTCATTCTGAAGTACTGAAAGATCTAGTGTATCACTGGTCTGATGAGATATAAATAAGAAGTTCTTTAAAAAGGAGAACATACACATAGTTATATGTATTTTGAAGATGTTTCTTTCATAAATTTTCTGACATTAACTGAAAACTGCTAACCTGTTGTGATATCTCCATAGAGATACATAGTACTGGTATACTGCTTGTCACTCCATCACGTCCATTGTAAAGGAATAATGGATTGCAGTTTTTCGTGTCATCTTACTGGTTTTGCAACTGATGCACCTTTTTTCCTACTCTGAAATCTTGTCCATGTGGGTTTAGAGAAATTTTTGTGTTTTTCCAGGATTTTGGGTGCATTATACTCCTAGCTCTGATGAAAATTCCAATGAAATTGTGCATGTGCTCGACAATAATCATATGCAAAGACAGAAAGTACAATACTTTCATCAAAGATTACCATGTGTTCAGAAATCCAAAATGTCCATGGGATCTGCATCCAGCTGTCAAGCATATGCACAGTAGATCTGATACTTCCTAAAAAAGATTGAACCTACTCAATGCGTCTGTGCTAGACATTCAGGAAGTCCTGGACTGATATACTTAGTTCTTGACCTGAAGGAGGGAGACCCTGTATCCTCTAGTACACTCATGTAGAGGCTGAAGTAACTTTATTCCTTCATTATTAGTACTAAAGAGAGTAAACCATTTTTTTAAAGTGCCATAAAAACCTGTGAAACTGCCATGAAGAACAGACGACATTGAATGTTTCTATGAACTTAGAGAAAAAAGTAACATTTTTCTTTCCAAAACTTTACAAGTATATTCATATATTCAGCCCTTCTCTTTGATACCACTAAATGGGGAGATCTGGAAAGTCAGTCTTTTCTTATATGAAGATTATAATGTATGCCTGCTTTTTGTTCAGTAGCACAGTTTACTGGAGACATAAGATAATAATGATGTAATTAAGATCCTATGAAGGATAATTAAGATAGTAATCTGTAGTCTAATAAATAATGAAGATCCTATCTACAAGGAAAGGTAAGGTAGGTGAATATTAAAAAAATAATAAATCTTCACCAGTAAAAAAGCATAAATCATTAATAAGAGAGATGTTGTAGCTGCATGGTAAAACAGAGAAAAGTGAGCTATAGGAAGAAGAAAGGAATTTAACAGGGTGGAAAAAAGTAAAAATGTGGACCATTTTTTATGTCATACATAGTAGATAAACCATGTAATCAAATACTGAAATCGTTATTTCTTTATATTTAGATATTGTCTCCTTATACTGACTTCTGAGCTTGTATCTGACATTAAGGTCCAAGGATAAGGGCACACAGAGTTGTTACATAAATCTAAGTCACTATTAAAGCAAACAGAAGTTTAGCAAACACGTTGCAAGATACAAGTGAGCAAAACATGCTGCAGTGATCCGGTATTGCAGGCTATGCTTCACACAAGTTGGGAAAAAATCCTCCCAATTTTGGCTACTTCTGGTAATGCTTTTTATTTCAGATTTGTGATGTTAAAGAACAACTCTCTCTGAATTGTTTTCTTGTTTGCTTTGTTTCATGATGGGATAAAAGATGGGAAATATAAAGCACGAATAAATGTGCACTTTTGAGTTAATATAAGCCCCAGCTGGTTTACCCTTAAGGCTTAACTGTGGCTTTTAGGAGCCTGAGAAGGATTTAGGAATGGAACAGATCCAAGTGTCTGAAAAAAATTTCTTGAAGGCCTTTCAACTTTGAAATGTTTGCTGGGTGCTGAGAGGAAGAACACAGAGGAGGTATTTCTTTATGAACGAAAGCACACGATTTCTTCCCTTTGTAGAAGAAATCTTGCACAGAAAATGTGAGGATGCAATGGCTCTCCTTTGCAATCAGGTTCCTTTGGGCATTGTAGGCACAGCTGGCTGCTCTAGTCCTGCTTCACAGCTTACTTCTGTCAAGGTTGTTGCTATCTTTGTGTTTGTACACTGGAAAGAAGAAAAAACACTCTGTGCTTTTCTCTATCACTACAAGAATTTCAGCACAGCTTTAATTTGACTGGTTAGTATGTTTATAGTTGTAAAATCAGACTAGTGAAGTGCTGATCCTTCAGTAACTTAAGTAAGTGCTTAATTTTATTCCTGTTGGACTTTGTTGGATATCTTGTACTAGAGCACTAAAGAATATCTGTGGAATTGGGGCTGCAGAGTAGAGGTAAAAAGCAGGAAGAATTCCTACTTCTTGCTTGTGGTTATGAGACAAAACCAACAGTATTAGTTAAAGTAAGTAAAACGAGTACCAGTACTATATTAATTTACTGTAAATAATAAGTGAATAAATGTAGTAAGGGAGCAAGAATATTAAAATCATTAATTCAGTTATAAAGGCAGATACAAACCTTTTCTTCTGCAGTTCAGAGTTGGTACAGGAAACACATACATGTGGCACAAAGAGGAATCAAATTCTGGTTTGATAGCTTCAGGTTTCTCCTGTTTTATGTTTTTGGGGTCCTGCCTGTCCTCTTCACTACATAGCTGGTCAGCTTTTATCTGCTTTAGCTTTTGATTTTTCAGTTCTATTGGGTGCACACACTTGGCATAATTTCCCAAATTCCTGTTTGTTGGAACCTGTAGCATTGTAACAAGAGTTTCTAGTTCACAGTTGCAATGCCAGGGATTATCATAAAGACGTAGGTAGTTTAGACTGGGTGTATAAATAAAAATCTCCTCAGATAAACTCTTAATTTGGTTATGCTGAAGCAAAAGTGTGGTAAGTTTATTCAAACCAAAAAAAGCCTCGCTCTCAATTTTTGAGATATCATTCTGTTGTAAATCCAGACTTTTCAGTACTTTATACTTGGAAAACATGTTGTTCTTCAATTTACGAATCCTATTTCTTGCTAGCAGCATGTGTTTTAAATCCTCTGGCCAATCAGGTGCCACAAAAATCAATTTTCTTTCCTGACAATCTAGGTATTTCTCATGAAGGTAAGTGTATATATCACATGGTAGGCCTCGGGCATTACGCTTAACAGTGCTAGATGTTTTCCTTAAGATGTTTTCCCTTTCATTGTTTCTCAAACTCCTATTCCTTGTCTTCCTACAGTCAGATATTTTACAAAGAAGAAGTAGTAGTATAATAGTAACTACTTGCATCCTGACATTCAGCTGGCCCCAGTTATTTTCTGGGACAGCTGGAACAGCTGAAATTTTTGGATAGTCTTAATCAGTATTCTACAGATTTGAGGAGGCACAGCTGGCGTATGTAGGATCCCTGTGTTGGAAGGAAAGTAAAACATTAGAACAGATGAAATAGGCATTTTCATGGAGGCTTACACATAATATGCAGCATTCAGTCAAATACTCAATCAACACACTGCTTGGAGCTTCACAAATGCTTTGAAGATTTAATGTCCTATTTCTGTTTTTGTTGCTTTTACTGTTTCTGGTCTACTGTTGTTCATTTTGATTAAATACGGGAAACTATATGGACCAATTTCTAACTGATCTTTGTTAGAAGGTTCTCATGTATTCAGGAAAACAGCATCAGGCTGAATCTTGTTTGCATTTCAGTTCATCTTGGAAGATGAGCTTGAAGCTGATATTTTCCAGCTTTCTGGATGTTGACCCACTGGAACACATACAGAGCCAGACCAAGGAAAGTCATCCAGTGTTTATCAAACTCCCAGTTTTAGACTGTGCTCAAGTGTGGACTTGTTTTCAGGTTAAGCCCCAATTTATCATAACTAGCCCTGCTGCTACCAAATGTCTCTCATGGTCTATGTCAAGTAGACAAAATTGGCTGAACTGCTCTGAGAAGGACCCAAAAATAATCTTTTGCAAGAGCCTGTGAGGCTATATGTCATCTGAGCATAGGCAGAGTGCAAGGAGAGCCTGCGGATCCTGGCAGTGGCCTCCTTCAAACCATTTCCAGGTCTGGCCAACTGAGGAAGGAGGGTACAGAGGGGTAAGCCAGGAGCTTTTGCCTTTCCAAGAAAGCCAAATGCAACCATTAGGAATTATTATTAGAGGAAGACAAGGACTGCTCGCTGCAACCATGTCCAAATTTGCCTCATTATTTTTAGTAATTTTTTGGCCTGTGTTCCCTTCTGAATTTCCCATAGTACTCCTGTGTATTGCCCTTTTCCTTCATTTTCAGTGAAGTTTGACCACAAGATTGTGTTTCCTTAGAAACATTTTAACCCCTTGGGTTTTTGTATTTTCTAACTTTTTTCCATCTCACAAATTTCCTAATTTTGCTAGTCATTATCATTCCTTCTGAAACTTTTTTTTTAATTCTTCACTGTTTGGCTTAACTACTTAGTTACTTTTTCTTTATGACTGTGGACATCTTTGTGTTATGCTTAGTCCTTTTTGACCTTAGCACCTGGGAAGGTATTAAATTCCAATCTTGAGTGCAGATCATTGCACAGATGTTTTGTTTCTAGAACACTGTTGTTTTGGGCTAAAAAAACTTGTATTTATCTGGGGGAAAGGTGACACAATAAATCAACTAATACCAGGTAAAATTCTTTTGAAAGCAAATAAATTTTTCATTTTTAAACAAATTGGTAGATCAGTTTAAACCACATCTTAACTGTAGGGCATTCTCAGTGTGAGAACCTATTGACTGGTTTCTCCATTTTGTTCCTGCAGTTGCCAGTTGTCTATCTGCATTCAGATTCTGGTAGTTCACAGTGTGAATGAGTGTTTGCATTGACAACTTTATCCCTTAGATGAAAAATGAAATTTTATTTGTTACTTTTTGGCAGCTATATGCTAGTCAGTGTAAATTGATTACATGTTTTAATAACTTGAATCATAACTGGGATCCTCTGTATTGTTTTGAACTGTTCACCGTTCTGGTAATGTGATAGCTCATTCTATCCAGGAGAGCTCAGAAACAGAAAAAGAAGAACTTGGGGCAGGAAAGGTAGTAAATAATTATGGAAATATTCTTTTCTTTTCCGTTGCGTCTCCTGGGTCTGAACTGGATTTTTTTACTAGTGTTACATTCTGTCTGCTAACTAAATTATACTCAGCTATAATATCAAGTGAGCAGCTGCTTTCAGTAGGACGTACAGGTTCACATGTAAAATTATAACTGTGTCTCATGTAGTACTAGAGCAAAAAACATATAAGAGGTATGTCATTTCTGTGGCTTTAGCAACCTTAAGGATGATTTTAATTGGTTAGGTACTTTTGAGTTGTGCAATCCCTTGCAGTATTGTCCTATTCTTCAAAAAGACCCTGAGTTAGACAGTATTACAGGGTATCAGTGAAGTCACAGTCCCCATAGAAAAGAATATACAGATCTATTGTTGTACTAATGCATGATTGCAATTGAAAACACGTATTTGGCTTACCATGTGAAAATGTGTTTTTAGAGATTTTAAAATATATTTCTTTTAACTCTATAAACCTTTCATACTGCATTTTGCACATTAGGTATCTGTATCAGGACTATTTTTTCATTTCAGTTTAGACAGATCAGTTATTTTTGAAGACCAGATTAAGGCAAAAAGTATTACTACGTTTAATAGGAGGTTTTGCATCTTTATCTTGGAGGATAGACTCAAAATTTGGTAGAAGAGTGGCTGAAGGGATGTATAAGTGTTATTTCTAGTGTCAGACATCTGTCATTATTTTGTTAGAATTGCAACAATCTCTGCAAAATAGGAATTTCTAAAAATAATAGATTGTATGCGCACAGAAGAGACTGTCTCAGGCAGCTAAATTCTCTGAAATTCCATATCAGCGAAAGATAAGCAGGACTTTTCCTACAATTGGTCTGATTGCTGCACCTCTACTTTTAGAGGGGAAAATTGTTCATGTATATAATTAGATACTGGTGTCGAAATATATGGGTGGGAGGGACAGATAAACCTATGTGGAAAATTTAATTCTGGCATTTCCTAACACCAAATTGCTTAGTTAGGTAGCTTTCTGGTCCTTTGGTAACCTAAGACTGAAAACAGCTTGGTTCCTAAGCCAGCCATTCGTTGATGGAGTGTAAGAAGAGACATTTCCTCAGGACAGCTTACTCCGACTTCATATTCTACTTTTGGTTTTTTGTGCTTTCTTCTCAGTAATCTGCTGTGGCCATGGTTTCAGGGAGGATATTGGCCTAGATGGACTGAATCTGTAATAGGAATTCTTATGGTTGTGTTGTACACTAGGAATTTGAACTGTTCACCTTGAATATGACTTTTTTTTTATTTCTAGGTGAATGTAAGAATTTGCAAGACTTAAATCTCTCTGAATGCCAGGGATTAAATGTAAGTACTACAGACTTTTTTCCACGAACTCTAATTTATACCGAGAAGGAAGATTTTTTAAAGTGCTGTGGTTATTTGGGTACACAAATCTTCCTGATAAAAAATAGAGACTTGTGTTCTTAAGTACTTTGAAAATGTGGTTTAGTAGGATTCGGAGATACTCGGTGAAGTTCTCATTTGTTTCCCACAGTGCCAAGGCAAAATGTTATATTCAGTCTCAATTAATTTTAATAAATAGACTTCAAAACTTCACCAGTGTGAGGGGAGGCGTTTTTTAAGTTTGGAAGTGTCAACAACAATACATTTTAATCCTATATTGTTTCCAAGTTCTTTTATTCCTTCCTTCAGTAGTACACTTGGGCTCTAAAAATGTCTCATTATATTTCTAAATATTAGTGAGAATCTTTATTTGAAAGGTGTCTAAGGATGAAATCACCATTACATATTTGTCCATTCTTTTTCCTTTTTTCAGTCATTGTGTTTGATAGCTGCTTTCTGTCCAGTGTTTAGACTGTACTGATGCATGGGGCTATTCCATCCCAGATGCAGGACTTTGTGTTTGCCTTTGTTGAACTTCATGAGGTTTCTGCATATTGGGAACCATGGGGTTAACAAGAATGATTTGGTCCGTTATGGAACATTGCCCCATCGCATGCTGATCATGTAATAATTGAACAGCTAAAAAAGACATGAGAGAGGAAACAGCTTGTCCAAAGAGGAAGTAGCTGGGGAGCTATGAAACTGATGTTGAAAATCCTGCAGAACGACCTTGAGTAGACCACAAAGGACAGTGAGGAAGATGAAGAATGATGAAGAAACAACCACCCAAGCACTTAGTAGCCCCCCTGTGTAAAAACGACACATGCGCAGAGGGAGTGTTAGTTGTGTAACAAAGATGGGGGGTGCTCCCAGGACAGGCTGGCCCCCTGTCATGGGACTACCACCAAAGGATAGGATAAAAAGAAGGAAGTCCCTTGGTTCGGTGAGGTACGCAGCCGTATAGAGGACCATGTTGCCTCCCCGGGGATGCCAGGAAGGACAGAACCTACCGCCCGAACCACCACACAAGCCTAGAAATGCGTCCTCTATATGCGATCATCTGTTTCGGCATGAATTCGCTTGCTGGGTTGGTATGTATTTAAAGCAATAAACAGCTTTATTGCTATTTAAAGCATAACAGCTAAATGCAAAGAGAATGTGTCTGAATGAGTGGTCACTGGGATACACTGAGCAGGTGTCATCCCATCCCGGAATCCTCCTATTACATTCTCTCAGCCCATTTTTCCAGACTAAATCTCTCTGAATAGAAGTTCTAGCCTCCAGTGTATTGATACTCCCCCCAGTTTGGAATAATTTGTGAATTTGCTGAGAATGTACTCTGTTCCTATCACCCAAACCATTTATAAAGACATTTAACGGTACTGGCCCCCATATTACCCTTGAGGGATGCCAGTTGCCACAAGCCACCAATGGCACTTAGGACCATTGGTGACAACCCTTTGGCCTGGCAGTCTGGACAAATTTTCACTCGAAGGCCACTTATCCAGCCTTTATTTTACCAATTTGACTATAAAGGATACTGTGGCCTGCGTTGAAGGCCTTGCTGAAGTCAAGATATACAACAGCCACTTTTCTCCCCTTATCCATAGATTCAGTAATCTAATCATAGAGAACTATTGCTTAGTGAGGAATGTTTTGCCTTTGCTAAATCTGCGTTGGCTGTTTGCTATCACTTTTTCATGCTTCACATGCTTCGACAGGGCTTCAAGGAGGATTTGCTACATAAACTTCCTAGGGACTCAGGTGAGGCTGACTGGCCTGTAGTTTCCTGGATCCTCCTTCTTCCATTTCCTGAAAATGGATGTGACATTTCCTATCTTCCAGCCATCAGGGATCTCCTTTGATTGCCATGACCTTTCAAAAATGATTGAGACCTCTCAGTGACAGGAGCCAGCTTTCTTAGTACTCTTGGATGCCTCCTGTCTCATCCCATTTCCTCAGTTGCTCCCTGACTTCTACCATGTGTGTTACTTCACTCCCACAGACTCTGCTGGTAGGCCCCTGCGAGGCACCTGGGAAGCCTTAAGACAAGTCTTAGCAGTAAAAACTGAGGCAAAAAAGTCATTGAGCACCTTGGGCTTGAAGATCAACCAATTCTTCTGGGCCCCTTTGCCCTCCAGGGCTGTCTGCCATGAGGTCCTGTTAAGCAGATCCATAAACAAGCCAAAAATCTACTCTCAAGTTCAGACTTTTTCTTCTAAAATTTGTCCAATTTTTTTCTCTCAGGATTTTAAACTCCTCATTTTCATGGTTACAGTAACCAAAGCCAATCTAGTTCTTCACATCCTTGACCAGTTTTTCCTTGTTTGTGAAACAAGTCTAGAAGAATATGTTCACTAGACCACTCATCAGTCACCTGGATCAAGAAATTGTCTTCAGCACACTCTAGAAGTCTCCTGGATTGTTTGTGCCCAGCCATATTGTTCTTCCAGCAGATATCAGAGTGGTTAAAGTCTCCCAGGAGTAAGCAGGATAGGCAATTGTAAGGCTTCCTTCAGCTGCCCAAAGAATGTTTCATCTACCTTGTCTTGATCAAGCCATCTGCAGCAGGTACCTACCACAATGTAATCCTCATAGGTCTAGCCTACAATCCTGACAAATAAGCTCTCGACTGACTTGTCACCCATTGCAATGCAAAGCTCCATTCTTTTAGGCGTAACTTCGCATAGAGTGCCAACCTGTCCTCGCTTTCCTGGGCTGTCATTCCTAAATATTCTGTAACAATTCATTGCAGCCCTCCAGTTGTGTGTGCTACCCCTTCGCATCTCTGGAATCCCAATGAAATCATAGCTCTGCACCTGTGCATGGACTTTGATCCCTACTGGTTGATTTTCATGCTACAAGTGTTTGCGTTTAGACTCTTGAGATGGACTCCTGGTTGTGCTGCTTTCACATGGAAAGTTTCAGAGTTTTCCCCATAATGCTATCCCCTCAATGCTTTCTCACCACTCCCTGTGCCTTCAGTTCTCTTCAGGTTATGATTATCTTCCATCAACATACCTATTTTTACTGATACCACCTCTCTCAAGTCCTTTGTTGCAGGAATATATTTCAAAAGCACAAACTGTCCTCTTTAGAGTTGATTGGTATTGAATTTCCAGCTATCTTGATGGTCCTTTTGCCTGATAACTGAAATTCTAAAAAGGTGACCACAACATGGCAGAAGATACACACCCAACTCTTACGTTTCCATGTATATGTGCTGACTTTTTGCCTTTCTATTATGTTGATATTTATTGCAAAACATTCTTCATACTGGGAGATTTGGTCTCATTATATTCTAATGGAATGATATATAGAACAATATAGCTAGTACCACTTTTGCAGGTCAATAAAACATGGAATCCTTATAATTACTCAAATCTAGTGTCCCACCTAGAGGGTAGAACTAAACAGGAAGCAGTTTGTAAATGATATTACTGGTTAGAGAAGGGTACCAGAGTTTATGGAGAAAATTCACCAGTGGTCTTAGATACCAGGATTAGCTAACAAGAATCTTGGTTTAGCAAAATATGTAAACATGTGCTAACCTTCAATCACGTGAAAAGTGCCCTATGCTCTGTAGGACTGTGTAGTGTATAATGTTTCCTTGAATTAGAATGTTAAAATTATCGTACTTCAGGTGAGTAACAGTAGCATCATGTTTCAGTATTCCACTTTGAGGCTTCCAAAGAAAATGGCTGTGGTATATAAAAATTATTATGATGATTTAGAGATACTTATTCATGTTTTTTCCCCTTGTTGCTCTGCATAAAAATGTAAGATAAATTAATACAAATACAATTTAAATGTACTTCTGGAATTTTTTTTTTATTATTCAGGATGAATCGATGAGACTCATATCAGAAGGTTGCAGAGCTCTTCTCTATTTAAATCTGTCATATACAGATATTACTAATGGAACACTACGACTATTGTCGAGGTAAAATTAAACAGAAATATGAAAGTGTGTTTGTTTTAATGTTGCAGGAAACTTAGAGGCATATGTAGTAGAAAGACTCTTTTTGAGTGACTTACAGGATTCTGTCTGCTATACAAAATGAAAAAAATACCCCATACATTTGACTTAGATAGCAGTTGTTTTCTCTTTTTAATATAACTTAAAATATACACTAGATTACCCTATATATTTCACAGAGTTTTACAGAAAGTGTACTGGTGCTGGGGTTAAACCACAACAGAAACTTTTAAAAAAAAAATGCTAACGAAAAATTTCTTGGGCATGTCAGTTACTCATGCTGTTGCAAGAAGTTTGCAAGTTAGATATGTTTTTAAAAATTTTTTTCTGCAAGAGAGGATTGTGGATAGGTGTATTATGTGAGCCAAGACCTTGTGTGGCAACTGCAAAAGAAAGAGTTATTCCAGATTCTTATTTGGAAGATCAGTGAGCTGAAGGCAGAGAATTTAAATTCTTACAGAGGTCTGCCATTTTTATTTTAGATGTGTCCCTCCTTGAGACTTGAAACCTGCCTGGTAGGTAGAATTGCTGCATTGAAAGCTACCATAAAGGAAAAGAGGCATGCTCAGCCACGATAGCAGCCATTGCAAAGATGTGTATAGATTTGAAGATAGCTGTACATTGTTTCTCTTTCCTTTGAGGAAAACTAATGTATTGCTTTCAACAGGAGTCCCGCGAAGTCCAGAAACATGTTTTTCTTTGGCATTTGCATAATACTTTTTGACTTTTGCTTTTCTTAGTCTATAACGCCACATCCTCATATAACTAACATTTGTTATGGCAAAGTTCTCCATTTAGTGTCTCCAATCTTACCACTCATCTTTTCATCGATATTATCATAATCTGTGTTTTCTCCATGTTGGCTGATATTTTGTCTTTTAAATTTCTGTATGTTTATGTTGAAGTTTGGAACAGCTGTTCTATAGGTAACCTCAGTGTATGTTTTTCCGGTTACCTGAGCATGCTGTTGCCACCAACAGTCAGAACCACTAATTTATTTTGATGCATAAATAGCATGTACCCAAGAAAGAATTCTCCAGAGCAGGTGAAGCTTTCAATGCAATAAAATACTTAAAACAAAAAGAAAAATTCTCCACTGACAAAATATATTTTGCAGTTAACTTGTACCTTTTTAATAAGAAATTTTCCCAGTCATACATGATGCTTCTGATTTAAAACCCTAAGATACCATTGGTTTTATTGACAATTTTTTCGACAAAAAGCAAAGCTCATTGCTTCTGAGATTATGGGGATGTACAAAAAGTTGCTGTCCTGTGAAGATTTTGATAGCAGACAAGTTTCATAAACATTTCACATGCCATCTCAAAAGCATTAGCTCACCATAGGTCCTGTGTAATAATGTAACTAATACAAATTTCTTAGAGGTGGCAGTATTGCATTTCATAATACTGCATGTGAAGTTTGCTATTGTGTATCACATGTGCATTATTGGAACATGGAACAAGTGGAGTGTAGGCTGAGTGTGCTCAAAACTGGTCATTTTTGATTCCTACTGTTCCATACAAGCATTTTAACAAGCATTGTATTACACAACGCAGATCATCAGCTACAATTTCCCTCTGAAAAGTTCTGTTGCGTATGGTAGACATGAATATTGTCTATCAGGAATAAATGTCAGAAGGTGATTTTGTCAGATTGCTTTAAAACAATGATCCTGAGAGTGCTAATGCCAAAATTATTTGAAAAACCAGTATGACAGAATTCCTGCAGAATTTAGCTGTAACACAAACCAAGGTTCTTTTAGTAGTCTGTGTGCTCAAGCTTAAGTTTTAAGAAAGCTGATGCTTTAAAAATGGCAGAAGGCAGCACATGTTAAAATTCCCAGATCATAAAAATAGATCATATGACCTTGTAAAGAAAATCTATGTCTCTTCAAAAGTATTGGAAGATTTTGATCACAGTCTTCAAAATGCAGTAAGAAAGGTTTCCCTGTGTTTTAGATTGTGCAACCTTGTAGCCACATACACTTTAAAAAGACTGCCAGAGTGTAAAAACCAGTCTCTTAATTTATCCTCTATTTTGTCAGATAAGTTTGGAAGTGTACTCTCTCTGAGTTTGATTTTCCCCACTCATATCACTAAAATGCAAAAAGGCTTATGCTTCTACAAAGAAGGATACCTTTGTTTCTGTATTTAATATGAATTAAATGTTTCCATCTAAAAAAAATGCACCACAAACACGTGTCCTTATATTCTAATATCTGATCCTGATGCACATTGTCTGTCTTGTTTTTTTTGCATGAAATGTAGTCTTATATTTAATTTCTTCATACTTTTGTATTATCACCTTATATTCTAATATCTGATTCTGATGCACGTTGTCTGTCTTGTTTTTTTTTTTCATGAAATGTAGTCTTAAATTTAATTTCTTCATACTTTTGTATTATCATTTTTTTACAATAACATTCTTTTCCAACTTCCTATCTCTTTTTTTTGGTGTTCAGTTCAAGTTAGCATGTTTCCCCACTCTATATTGAAAGTATAAGATCAGTTCCAAAAATGTATGCCACTCCCTAGCAGTCAGCTCCTCAGTGGGTGTTCCCATCCTTCTTCAAAATGCCTACTTTTGCTGACTTGCAAAACTATATCCCTACAACTAAATGTCTACCAGAGCGGTCCTAATTCTAGGTTTTGATTTTCTGTATGCTTTCATTTGTGGTGCTTGTGGCAAATGTTATTTACTCCAGTTAGAAATGTAGTTCAGTAAAATGTATAGTTTTCAGTATATTATAAACCAAAGCTGCAGATGGAAACTCAAGTATATTCAGAGTATAGATCCTTGCTTTTACAGAGTGCTGTTGATTAACATTTTCCACTTACACAGTTTGCTTTCTTTTAACTAACGTTTAATATAAAGAAATGTTTTCCAAAAGAACTGATCAAAACCTAACACTGGATGATTCACTTTTGGATAATTCCCTTTTGTATCTCTTACAAGTTTTCAGATTCTTTAAAAGTACTCTTCTAAATAATTATATGACTTGAGAAACTCTAACTGTACATTTGTGCTTTTAATGTCCTCTGATAGAGTTCTGGTTTTTATTTCCAGCAGGCACTGCTTGTAAAATCAATGGCAAAGAAAGTCCAGCAGACTTATACTGAAAAGTCTATTAGCTTTCAAAGTATGCACACAAAAATGCCAGTTAATTAAAAGAGAATGCTTCTGCAGTTATTCAAGATAACTTTAAAATGATACTCTTTTCTTATGGTGAAATATGTTGTATGACAGTGCTCTTCCCCAGTAATTTGCAGTACAAGGAGCAGAGGAAAAAGTGCAGCAGAAGAAAGGGACTTTCAAACTTCAGCAAGGAGTTAATTCTATTTCATACCAAACATCTTTTCTTTACAGTAATTTTCAGAATACTTTAACTATGGTATACACCTTATAATAATTTGCTCTCTGTTCTGTTTTTTTTTGCAAAGCAGCTTCCCCAATTTACAGTATCTGAGTTTAGCTCACTGCAGAAAATTCACAGACAAAGGTTTACTGTACCTGGGCTCTGGAAAAGGCTGTCACAAGCTCATCTATTTGGACCTTTCAGGTTGCATTCAGGTTTGTAGTTCACGTCTTTCTTTCATTCTGTGAAGAAGAGAATCCTTTATATGACTGGCTGCATCCTGCATTCATGGTATACTGAAGTAGAACAAGCACTGCAGCAGACTTCCAGGGTTTTGAATTACATGACTACAGCTGTTTAAATTTTACCAAGGAATAATAGCACTATAGGTTTGGATCACTACCAACAAACTGTCAGATCTATAAACAGCTAGTGCTTACTGCATAATGAGAACAAGGCTTGCTTTTTGTAGCCATAAATAGACCAATTCTATGTCATGATTAGTTAGGATTTTAAATCAGGAGCTTTGAAACTGTAGTTTTTACTAAGATATCAAAAAAATAAAAGCCACTCTGCACTGGAAAAATACAAATTTACACTTGATTTCCTGAGAAGGAAATTAATTAAAAAGTAAACTATTAATTAAAAGTAAACTATTTTATATTGGTTTAATATATGAATTGAAGCAATATTTATAACTGTAATCTAAAAATAGTTAATATTTTGGATTATTTTAGTCTCCTGCTAAACTTCTAAAGAAAACCAAGGTTTTGGAATCTGGTACTATTTTAGAAACTTTCAAATATATATGGTATCTTGAAATATATTTCAAAAGCAATATGAAATGCCAAACTCTAAGGAAATAAAACTCTGCCAATGTTTTAATAAAGACTCCCACATGTATTTCTTTATACACTGAGAAGATTCTCCAAATTACAAAATACATGTGAAATGATAAAGAGATGGAGTCTGAGGAATATAATGGTTTCACTTTCCATCTAAAAAACCTTTTCAGAACCAAGGATGAGGGCAACAGTCTTGTTCTGACTGCTCTTTACTGTGAGTGTCTGTTTCTTGTTCCAGAGAATCATACTGAGAATATTGTGCAGTGACAGTGTGAAATTTGAAATGAGGGCTGAGGTTAGAGGAAAGCTAAGAACTACCTACCTCTGAGTTACTTTTTCAAAATGCCAGTAATTGGTTATTTTTTCCAAAAGCAACATCCCTGCTTGTTCAGAAGTGTAATCATGAGCTGTAAGGATCTGCCTCTAGAAAGCATGATCTAACAGTAGTCAGAGAAAAGGGATCATCATTGAACTGGGAAAACCACAATACTCCCCTTTCCAGAGGAAAGTGGGTTTGCTCACCAGTGTTTTTGAGAGCTCTGGAACGGGTTCCACAGCTTCCTCCATTTTGGGCTTCCCCACAATTCTGGAACAGTACTTAATGATTATGACTGAGTACTTAAGTAAACAGTTAAAACCAAAAAGAGCATCAAATTGCATCACTGTTGCATTTTAATAAAATAGAATTTTATTTTTTTTTCCCCTCGTTGGATTAACTAAACCAAAGGGAACTTCTGTAAGGCTAATGTTTCACAATTAGTTAGAAAAATGTAGTGAAATTATAGTATAAACATTTAAATTATGCTAAAAATTGTTCTATAGAATAGGATATATATTCCCTAGAATGTATATATTCCCTGTTTTTTCATGTTTCCTGTTTTTTCCTTCATTTTAACATTACACTTCTTTATAGATGAGTTCTTATATTACCGTTACTACTGTAGGACTTGAATGTCTATTTAGAAAGCCCATCTGTAAAATGGGTTATTATGCTGATGATTTTGCGAATGGCAACTTGAGGACCAGGGCATTTAAACAGCTTGTTAAAACAGTTAGGCAGAAAACTGGGAATAAAGCACACATTTTCTAGTCTGTTATCATAAAACAAGGCAGTCTTTCCTTTGGCTATTGCATTAATACATGGTAATAATACTGGATGAATTGTAGGTATGGATTTTTTTCGTAAAATCTCAGTAATTAAGGTTGTGTCATTATGACATGGGTGATAAATATTTTTATTAATGAGTTTCAAGATATTTTCATAAAAATGAAGAGGTTCTCTTGTGTCCCACTCAAAAGGTGTCTCATTATACCATTGATATTCTCAGAATTGTTTAGAAACCATAAGATTTCTTTGTGCTGCTTCTGAAGATGAACAGTATAGGTGGAAAATTTTCTGCTATTAGGCACAAAACTGAAAAGATGGAAGGGTATAAAGCAATTGCATGTCATTTACCAACATATTAGATTGAGATTATACAGCTAGAACAGTTTGGTGAGAGATATTTTCAGTTAAATCGGAAACATGGAGATTTTCAAAGAAATTGACCTTTTACTTTTGGTGCCAACATCTATGTCTGATTTTCAGACTGGAACTATTCTGGCCCAAAATGTGTTAGAGCGGTCTGTCTATTGCTGTGGATTACAACAGCTGCATAAGAGATTACAGGCCACTGGGAAAAATAAATTTGACCCTTTCATTTCTTGACATCCTGCAGTGTTTGTGGGGATGTCAGAGCAGCTCTTGGCAAGCATGTAGCCTTCACCAGAAAAAGGGGCCATCACTTGGGGAGAAAGTCTGAGCCATGTTCTTTATTTATTGAAGAAGAGGACTCATTGTTTACACTTCCTGAGTACAAACTCATGTAACAGAAGAATACTTCGTTGTAAGTTACACATGCACTATTCTATATTTTTAGAAATATGGTAATTCAGGAGTATGTTAATATAAGCTTCTTTTGCACAGTGGAAAATTGAAAGAAAAACAACATGTGGAGGCAAGCCATCAATGTAATATGCCAAACATCTGAAAGGATGTCACAATTCGTTTTATCATTCTTGACAAATACAGAATAAAAAAAAAAAGATAGCCCCTTGTGCACCACATGAGTACTTCCTCAATCCTGAATACTGATTTTCAGCTTTCTGCACTCATAGTGCATTGACAATATTAGAATCATAGAATGGTGGTTCTTCAAAATCCCTTCTGTGCTGCAGGCAGCATTCTGCCTTGCAGGGTGGATTCCACAAATACAATCAGTTTAAGGGGAGGAAGAAAGAATTTTAAAGCAGTACTATATGTGTAGCAAATAAGCCAAAACTTGAATTAAAATTCTGTGTGTTCCTATTCCTTGGAATTAAGAAAATTACAAAATGATGAAATTAAATTAATTTTGAGATTCTTACAAGCATTTCCTCATTTCTACATTTATTTTCTAAATCTATGGGGACAAATCTTTAGCTATGGTTTGCTCCATGTTTATTTTGATGTGCTTCCATTTCAGATCACAGTATGCTAGCATACAGTTAAGAAAAAAAACAAATCAGTCATTTACATATTAGACTGAAAACTCCTTGCAGACAAGGGATTATATTTTATGTACCATCATTGCATTGACTTCTGATCCTGTATGTGCAAGAAAAGGAATACATTTATAAAATGATCTGAGTCATGCAGGAAAAGTCTTTTTTTGCAGAATTTTGTAGATCTAAGACTCATCATAACCTTCAAAACATCCTCCCTCACAATTGGTTTGAAGAAGGAGGTTTAAGTGGGATTTTACTGATCCAGGGCAAAGAGTGCAGTATTAAATTCCATATGTATCCTAACATTGATTCTCAGGTCAAGCTGTTCGCTCTTGAGGCAATCTATTAAACATTGAAATTCTAAGTGAGTTAAGAAAGTAATTGTTTACTAAAATGTGCGCAAAGTTTCATATTTCTACACCTTATCTTCAAGAGTGCCTGAAGTTTCATAGATAATCCATAAGGGCTTTAGAAAAGAAATTCAAGATTAAGATTTTATTGTTCTAGAAATAAAGGAAAATAAGACAAATACATGTGATATTGCAGAAGCATCTAAATGTTGACTAATTTAATTGAATCGTATCTGAACGCATGTTTCACACTGAGACTTTCTCAACCTGTTGCTTGAGATCCGTTATCCAGCTTCAAGTTAAAAAACAGTTAAAGTGAAAAATATGTGAAACAATATATGCAGGGGTATTATTAGCTGCTTCAGTATAATTGTTTTTGGCTTGCGTGGAGGAAAACACTAAATTGCTGCTATTTGTGGTATCAAATGGCTGTTAAGCAAACAGTGTTTTTCCAGACAAAGAGATTAAAAGTCCTTTAGACTGCAGTTAACATTATGCAATCTTTACTGAATTCCAGAAACAGATATGCTAGTTCTGTCCACACCTCAACATTGTTGAGTGTGATCTGATTACCTGCTACCTACTATCTATCCTTTTGAGAATGGGAATTTAACTTAATTTTAGGCATCTAACCTAAGGTAGTGCCTAGAAAGTTACCTTCATTTATCTATATAACAATTAGAGAGGGAGAGAGATCTCCAGGGGTGATTCAGGCTTTTTCAGGTCTGACCTGTCATGGGATCTTTCTTGCTATTTGCTATACAGGGATTCCAGGTTTCATAATTGTCTCACGTACACACCTCAGTTATATTCCTAATTTCAGCGGATTAAACAAAGGCTTTAGCATTTGCAGTCTATTTTTAAAATCACCATCAATGTTATTGGCACTTTCTTGACTTGTCATTTTTCCTACCTATTTCCCCGATTTTGAAGTCCTCTGAACTGTGATTCCTCTTCTACAGTTATCAGAAGACTTTATAAGCCTCGCAAATACTTTTCTTACTGCTCAGTTAAATGGCTAACATTTGCAAAGTCAGGAGCTTAAAACTAGGCTCCTGAGTCTGCATTTAGGTTTTTTCAGTGATATTCTTAAAATCTTGGCCAAAACAACAGGTAATGTCATGTAACTTAAGATCCATCATTTAAAGGTGTTTGCATCTGAATTTTAGGTACCTAGACATGAGGGATCTTGTATTCCTACTCTCTGTATCTAACTGTGATCACCGACCTAGATAGGTATTTTTACAGTTAACAATGTGTTCATGGTAAAAAGAAATATCCCAAGAACAATTGGCAGCAGACTTTGTTAAGCCCCATTGATTAAACCGTTTGATTAGCCGTCATAGGAGTAAGTTGTAGTTAGTTACAATTGATGCATGCATGTGAACCGAGTCTTACAAAATTTCTTCACTTTGAACAATAAGTATAGCTGAACATGGCATGTTCTGCACTATCTCAGCTTTTGAGTGACTGTTCCTTGGGAGCAGAGTTATTCCTTCTCATTATAGCAAATCTGTTCAGCAGTTACAAGGGGAAATCCTACTGTCATAACAGCTGAAGCATACTTGAACTGCTCAATAAACTGTGGCTGATTTTTTAGAGCGTGAAAAGCTCAGTCTTCTTTTGAAAAGGCATGTTCAGATTATAATAGACAGTGTTATTACCATGTATTACAACAAACTGTATGATGTAACATCCCCTCTCTTCTCTTGGGAATGGTTGCTCTTTGTAGTATCTGGACCAAGGACAAGACTCAATTACCAGAAATTCACCTCTCAAACTGAAATTTTTAAGAGGTGATTTGTTTCACTTTAACGTATTAAACTACTTGGTGCATGTGGTAGAAATGTGCTGTCTTCTGTTGTTGCACTGCGTGAGAGCCAACAATGAGGAGGCCTGTTGCAGGGTTAGGTAAACTCTTACTCAAATGGATTGGTCATGCCGTGTTAGGGCAGTCAGCACTTCTTGACCAGCAGAGAATGGAGTTTTCCCAATACCTCCCTCAGGCAGCGGCTTGCATGATGTTCACAATTTAAACTAATCCCTTTCATACATACCGAAGTTTTTGGGCTGAGGAAACTGGACATAGGATTACATTGTCCTACATTACATATACCAATAGTGAGTAAAAAACTGTAGAATTTGGACAACTGAATTTCTGAGAACTAGCACCCATCTTTCCATGCTGACATTTTACCTGGTGATCATTACCGGTTGAAAAGAGGATTGCCTTTGATCATAGAAGCCCTACACTAGTACTGGTTATTTTGCAATCATTTGGGGTGGGAAAATCCAACCTATCCATGCTGATGGATGAGATCTGCAGTACTATCTGCAGATCCTCACTCGTGTTACCCACATCAACTGCATTCCCAAAGTCATGGTGTCCTTTTGTCCAGCAGACATGCCTCAGTTGGAGGGGGTGTGACAGCCTGGACTGCACCAAGAGGCTTTACATGCTCTGACTAGCTTGTAGTTACAAGATGGTTATCTTTCTGTATAATCCTTTTCTGCAGGCTTCCCTCCTGCCTCCTAACATTTTGCTCTTTTTCCTTCTTCAACTCTTTTACAATATGGCTGTTTTCAGAGGAACCTGATCTAGAGTTACACAGCTGCACCGTATCAGACATGAGCTTGAACACAGGCAGCTGACAGAGGGTAGTTGATGGGATTTATATCGCCATGCATTACCTGTAAATTATTTCCTATAGTTATTTTGATGGTAGGGTTTTCACTCTGTCATTTTGCAGGCTGTTACAGACCCACTGTAGGAAAAACATTCATGCTACACTTTTCCTGAGCTTAAAACACATTGAACTATTTGCATCCACAGTGCTAACAGTGCCAGTGCATGTCATGAGCCACACCATATTCTGTCTGTCTGGACATGAGACCTGCATCAACACTTTAAGCCTAAGAACACATTTGACGGACATGTAGCCAGTTCTCCTGTAGTGCTGACACCCCCCTGCGCAAGGGAAAAAGTGCAAAGAGTGCCACAATCCCTTACGAAGGAGAGACAAGACATTTAACATCAAAATATTGAAAACAATTTATAAACAATCTGTTTAAAAGGCAATTCCAGCCTGAAAATAAAGAGCAAGCCAACCTGGCCATAAGTTAAAAGATGGGGCATTATGCCAGAAAAGAAAAAACAGTCTGCCTTGATGATAGTTTGAAGTCAGATACTCAGTTCATAAAAAAATTTTCACATACACAAAAAGAACCTAAATGTTAAATTTTTGAAAAGAAGAAGAGACAGAAACCCAATATGTTAACCGCCTCACTCAATGCCAGAGTGAAAGGAAAGCAGGCTTGACCCTTATTTCCACTGAGAAGTAGTTGTGGGGAGCAGTCAGATGTGCTACAAAGGCTGGACGCTGCAGGTGCAAGAACTGGAAGCATCTTCTGGTGCACTGCTACCATACTGACCTGTGGTGGGTAATTAGCTGCTGCTTAGCTTCTGGCTTTTTTTTTCTGTGACTATCTCCTGTCTGCTAATGGTGTCCACTGCCAGACAACATCTATACCCTAAGCAGAGCCTGTGTTTTACACTGCTGTTCCCTTTAAGCAATGTAACTAAGCAAATCAGGCTTCTGCAGGAGCTGAAGAGGCAGGGTACAGCAAGAATCCCTCCCAGTATACTTTATCTTTGAAGTTTCCTCCTTTGGATTCTTGTCTCCACAGGCCTTATTTGATACCCAAGAGAACATACCAGACTGCTTTTTTTGTGGATGTTTTGCAAATGAATTCCTGGTGCAGAGCACAGCTGTAGTCTGAACTGCACAAGATTATTGCATTATACAACTTCAAAACCCTGGGAAATAGTGAGATCTCTACATGCAAATATCAGGGAGGGGGCAGGGGGAGGCTATTTCATGGGGAGGAATGGTTCACATCCATGTTGTCTGTAGAACATGGAGCTAAAAGGAAACTGTCCTGTACTTTACACAGGATTTATATGTCAAAGGAACTACTTTGTATGCCCAAAAGTGAACTGACATCTGTTGAATTTGGGCAGTTGAAGAACTGAGTCTCTGAAGTCACTCTCTGGAGTGATGAAGGGAATAAACTGAATTGACAGATCCATCTGTCCATTCATAGTTTCATGGAATATTGCTCTGTTAGAGTATGCAGAGTTGGTGATGTCATCCTACATGAAGGATTCTGTAAATGAGCTCCATGTTATTGTGATTGTATAGGATCTTTCTTTGTATCCTGTCTGAATTTAACACACATTTTGCTATGGGTCAGGAAAAAACAATGAAGATTACCGCATTCAAACCTTGCTTCAAACTAGATGTGAGCATCTGCCATGTGTGAATACCTCATAAGGTTGGGAAAACAAAGGTAGAAGGATGTGACAATGACATTCATCGCTACTCCCATAAACGGTGTTGACTGTAGAAATTGTTGTGCCTTACTCTTACTTGCTCAGTAGACACATTTTTGGAACAGATCCTGGATTTGGATTGTTGTTAAAATTTCCGAATAATATGTATACCTCATGGATCTGTTCTTCTTTTAATGGGATTAATGCATTTCTTCTTTTAGTGAGCATCTAGGTACCTATGATTTTAAAGTATTGAAAAGATCTCAAGCCTTTCCTGTATTGTTTTTGTTAGGCTTCCTAAGACATAAATATTTTATTTCTTACTTAGATTTCAGTTGATGGCTTCAAAAATATTGCCAATGGCTGCAGTGGGATTCAAGATTTGCTAATCAACAAAATGCCAACTCTTACAGACAGATGTATTCAAGTAAGAAATTGAAAATAAATCTGTACTTTGAGAAACTTTCTGATGTTGGAAAACTGGGTTATCCTCTCAACTGACTTTAAAGAAAGCTATGCAGATACAATTTAAGAGGAAATTTTCTCCCTGAAAACATTTTTTGAAACTATTATCCAATTGTGTTTATAAATCTTACTCACTTGCAGTCGCTTTCAGAAAATTTCAGTTGTCTTCTTTTGCTGCATGGGTATGGCTGAATTATGGTCTTTCATTTTATAAATGAGAGTTTTCCGTTTTTTCAGTGTTAAGCAAATACAATATATGGGAACAGCATTCTGCTATTGATGTTGCTCATCAAAAAAGGATTTTCAGGCTTCTGCGAAAGTTATTGTTAACTAGATCACTGTCTCAGATGTCTGCCATACTTCTTGTCTCCAGTTACCTACTTCTTTTCCTTGTGTTCTCACACATAATAAATATATGGAGAATTTCAGTAGTTTACATACCGCTCACTGTCTAGAAGTTACGGTTAAAATGGAATATAACTATTTGTTTGAAATTGTAACATTTGGTATTATATGCAGAATATTTGCTGATCTTTTGTTACATGACAGCATAGGTACATGAATATTTTATTTCACCTTTTTCTCTTCAAAGGCTCTGGTTGAAAAATGCCAACAGATAAAGTCTGTTGTCTTTCTTGACTCGCCACACCTTTCTGATACAACTTTTAAAGCCCTTGCTGAATGTAAACTTGTCAAGGTCAGCATTGAAGGTTAGTATAATAATTCACAAAATTATTATGATGATGTATTTTTAAAATTCATCCAGATAATTTGAAATAAATATTTCAGCTGATTTCAATGGGTATTTGGATCAGGCCCTTAATGTAAGTTGGATATGTAACTTACATCTTTATATATTTCAACAGGGAATAACCAAATTACTGATTTAAGTTTCCAGTTGATGAGTAAATGCTGCCCATACATCAGGCACATTCATATGGCTGATTGTCAGAAGATTACAGATACTGGTCTTAAGATGATTTCACCATTGAAGCATATTCTTGTACTGAATGTAGCGGACTGCGTAAGGTACTATATCACATCCAGATTTCTGTAAACCATTGCAAAGGAATTTTAGTAAAGTTAGTTATACTCATAAAAAGTCCTCTTTCAGTTTTAAAGTCATTCTGTTTTAAAACTTAAGTGTTTCAGTTTTAAAAATAAATTCTTAGAGTGTTAACACATGTATCTTAATATTTAAAAAATATTTTATACGAGTAGTTTTTTGTTCCTATATCATATTTTCAAAAATCCATTCATTATTACTCCAGGTCAAGCAAAAAAATCAACTGTAGATGTAATATTACTTAATAGCCATGGCATATTTTAGTGATGGAAGGTGGCTACAAAGAAGATGAAAATGATAACTGATGACAAAGCCAGTGCCACAGCTTTATTAAAATTTGGATATTGTTTAATTTTGTGAACATTAAAATAATACTTTATAACTATCTAGTACTAAGACATTAACAAAACTGCCAATTTTTTACAGTTACCAAGACAACATTGTAATTTATTTTGTAGAGAAAGTATATATGTTATGTGAAGACTGTTTTCCACTTCAGGTGTGTCATGTATCACTAGAAACAAAGACAAATGAAAGGGCTTCCAAAGATGCATGCTTGTTCCCTGTTTTGTGGCACGGTGATGGAGTCATGGGTGGGAGGCAAAACCTCCAAACATTTCAAAATCAACAGACTTGTAAAATAATGCAAAGAAGCTAGAATTGCTGCTTATCTTAAAATTTCTGATGTCATGTGAAGTTTTAGGGATTCTGCTTTAATGTGTAACTGAAGTGCTTTTTATGCCTGTTAATGCTGTATAAAAATCTGATAACATTGCATGTAGATGAACTGAGAAGTGCTGGAGTAATACTGTGACATCATGTTAGTAGTTCAGATGGACAGATGGGACAGCTGCCTACATTGTCTGGTTTAACATTTAGAAGGCTGGATTTTCCAGTCTGTTAGCCAAATCTTGGGCTGTGAGTGTGTTTGCACATGTGTCCACTGTCTCTACTGCTAAAGAATTGCTGAATGACCTTAACAAAACTTTTTAAGTGGTTGTAAAGCTATTGTAAAACTCTGTACTTATATTATTGGTTTTGCAGACACTTGTGAAAGTTTTGGCATTAAGAAAGTTATAGATTGTAACACATCTAAACTTGGTAAAGACTTTCTCTCAAGAGATACGAAACTACAAAAAAGGGGATTGTTAGTATTTGTGTTTCTCTTATTTGGACAGTGTGTTGCTATAAAAGTTGACACTGTGAGTTAGAAACATTTAGGAATCTGTCATAGAAATCAAGGGAAGCGCTATACCAGTGGTAGAATCTTAAGAACAGATTTTGAAATACTTAGCCATCTTAGTGCTCTTCATCAGTTTCCTTTTTTTTCATTGACATTTTATCTTAGTCTAAGAGTTTAAGTTACTTAGTCATGTGGAAATTTTTTAAAGAAATGAAAGGGACAGAAAGAGAAAATCTAACAATTCAGAATTCTTAAATTACAGGAAGTATTTGACTACATGTGAAATGAAGAAAGTAAGTTAACTGGTCATGGTTATTAGAATTAAGAAATAGTAGAAATGTGAGTAAAAAGGTGTCTAAAAATGGACACAAGCAATGTGGTGGCTCATACCCTTGACACATTTCCCAGTTTAAGTATCTTAACGTATGATAAAGCAGCGTGTGGCCTGTGTTCTTACACAGTTAATCTGCTGACTAGAGAAACTTAGCATGAGTATTCACAGCACAACTATCTCAAAAGTTATAATGTGTCTATTTCAGCCTCAAGCTCAGTGTGATTAGTGTGATTACAGAATATCTCTTTTTTTTTTTTTTTTTTTTTAATGCAGTTGGGTGTATTGGTAGGCGTTGCATTCCTTACAGACTTTATGCAAGTTAATTATTATAAAATCATAGAAACATTATGGTTGGAAGAGACCTCAAAGATCAAGTCCAACCGTAAAAAAAAAATTGTATTCTGAAAGTATATTTTGTAAATTTACCTATCTTGAATGAAAAACAACTGCACTGTGAAATAACACCAAAACTACCACAGTGGTTGAATTATTGCAGAGTGATTACTTTAACACTTTATGAATTATGGCTTCATTTTTAGCTTGTGGTCACACAATGAGGCTCTGTTTAGATTATCCTTTATTAGTAGTGCTATTCCTATGCAGGTGTTTCTAGGACTTTGGGATTTGCAGTGATTCTTTGTGCTGCAACAAACTGTACCAGCCAAAATATGATTCTGTCCTACAGAATTCTGGAACTAATTTTTTATTCATCAGGGAACACAGAATAAATACTGGGAATGCATTGAAAAGCTATGTGTACAAGTAATGTTAAACATACCAGAGATATGAACTGTATTGAAACACTTACCCAAGTTGTAGTCAGCTCCCTAACCCTCTTGAGTTGGCTGAAAGATTTTCTATCATCTATCTACTTAATTTTTGTAACCTTTGTGTATATTATGAGTTAGTGATTCGTGTATGAGACATACAATTGATTAAGTGAAACACTCCAAAGAAGAACTCAGCTTAACTCTTCATGCATGTGTACAGAACAGCTACAGCTTACATATACTACCTATGGCTTTTGCTTTTGTGCTAGAAGATAATTTTTCCTTTAAATTATTTCTGTTCCTTAAATTAAGAAAGATACTAAAACAAAAATAACTCTGAAATGTTTGATCAGGTTCTGATGCTTTCTAGATAGGTTTTTCAACCTCTGTCTTTTGGGGTGCTATCATATCTGAGAGTTGGAACTAATGGAAGTTCTCATAATCTCCAACAGAGTTTTTTTCAGAAAGTTCTGGTTTTCAACAGTTCCAAAGAGCAGCTATCTTTCTAATCAAGCCATTAATTATTCTGACTCCTTTTGGGAGTTTAAAAGGCTATTAGAAATATACAATTATTAATTTCTACTTATCTACAATGCAAGCTGCTGAATACAAATTGCATATTGACTTGTATGGACTGGAAAAAATACATATTATAAATATTGCCTACATTTCTCTTTTAGAATCAGTGATGGAGGCGTAAGGCCATTTGTACAAGGTTCTTCAGGAGCTAAGCTAAGAGAGCTGAATTTGACTAATTGTATTCGTGTCACTGATGCTTCTGCCACAGAAATAGCACAAAGGTACCATAGTCCAGTACAATATTTTTCTAGTGTGGTTAGACTTTCAACATATTTCTAATGTTAATATTCTTAATATGTTAATAAATGGGTAAAATTATACAGCAGTTATATACAGAAAATTGTACTAGATAAATGACTAGTCCCTTCTGGCATTGTGAATCTCTTAAAAAATGATCCATTATATGAAGGGGAATTCATCAATATAAATATGGAAACCTGAGAATTCTTAATTTTAGAGGGAAAAAAGTGCTTAAATGATGGTTGTCAGTAAAAAAACTGCATTAAAAGATTAGTCTGTATAAGTCGTATTTTTGTAAACTCAGTAAATACTAATATCTGCAGAAACAAAAAACACTCTCTTGCTAAACTTCTTCAATTCCAGTTCCTCAGGAGTAATATTGGATAGCTGAGCATCTCTGAGCACAGATTTCTTAGGTCTTCTGGTTTGGTTATGGGAACATGCAGTTAATGGTGCTTACTTTCACAGTAAAATTCAGTCTTCCATGTATGGTCAGTCAGTGCTGATTTGCAGAACCTGGCAATGTCTTCATTTGCTGTGTACTGTTATTTGTGTAGATGTAGCTGGGTGTGGGTACAGGCATGGGGTCCTGAATTCTGTCGTTGTGGTGAGGTTTGAAGTTCCTGTGCAAGATATGAGGGATTTGGAGATGAGGACAAGTCAAGCATTAAACTAATTAAAAAAATATTTTTATTTGTAATATAGCTCCTTGATTTCCGTATTTTGATTTAATTTCATTGCTGTTCATCATTTGAAATATTTGTGATGCTTGTGCATTATGAATATAATCCTTGGAAGTGCCTATGTAAGCTAGGTATCAAAAGTCTGGTATAATTTCATGCGTCTAGAGTACTTATTTTCATAGGTCCCCTGAAAAAAACTTAGCAAGGTTTATTACAAAAAGGTACTTCCTATGCTACATTTCTGTAGCAAAAGTAGAAAGATGACATTTCTGTTTGTTTGTTTGTTTGTTTGTTTTAAATTTAATTTAGATGTCATGAATTGACCTACCTAAATCTGCGTCACTGTGAAAATGTGACTGATGCTGGAATTGAAGCTTTGGGAAATATGTCATCATTGATATCCATTGACCTCTCTGGAAGCAGCATCTCAGATATGGTATATATATGATTAAAGAATGAAGAATGTGTTTACTATTTATCTAGGCTTTCTGAAAAAATGCAATAAAAATCCATTCATTTAAAAACCTGCATGGATATGAAGCAGTGGAGTTGCAGTATCATGAAAACATATTTAGAAATGTATATAATACAGTATTAACCCATGTATAGGCAGTACCCATTAAAAGGTAATACTTACGTTGAACAATTCTCACATTTGAAAAAAAGAAACAGAAACTGTCAAAAAGAGAAAGTGTAGCTGCTGTGAAACTGATCTGAAAAAATGTTTGTTAAACTGAAGTTTTTTGCTACAGGATGATTAGACCTGAGGAAAACTGGGGAAAAAAAAAAAAAAGATATTTTTTAAATTTTATATTTGTAAAAGTTGTGTTTTCCATGAACTAGATTTTGTGGTGAAAAATCCTGAATGTTAGCTGTAGCAGAGGCACTGCTTTACACTGTGGTCTAGAAAATAATTGCTACTGAAAGAATTACTAACAAGGTATCTTCAATGTGTCAAGTTGCTAAGACTCTGGAAAACAAAATAGCGAGTGTGGGAGCCAGGTGAAACATCACAGGCCTCCACATTAGATGTTCTTGGCAGGTCCTGCCTTGTGCGCAGGATTCACAGCCATTTTGCTGTTTCTTTTACTTTTGGGACAAACTCTTTTCACTGAACACAGAAACCTAGGAGAAACCTTGTGAAAAAACTTGCCATAGAGACTATTCACTCAGTCGCAATTCAAACAGAATTCTGACTAAGAACTTTATTATCTATCTCTAACACAGAGTCTGTGCAAAAGTAATTAAAATGTGAAAAAAGTAATTAAAATGCCTGTGTCTTTTGTGGAGGCCTGGAAAAAAAAATTAAGCTAAATAAAGGTTGGAAAATCCAAGAAGACTTCATGTAATGTGATCATTTAAAATATCATTAAATTATATCTAAATGAAATTTATAATCCCCTGAATTACAGTCCCACAATGTTTCAACAGAAATGTTTTCTTTCTCCTTGCCTGCCACAGCTGGTCTTTTAAAGTGCTATGTTGCTTCTCACTCTTGTTTTTACATAGCACAACCCATGACCTCGGCAATAAGCCAAGCTTTTTGCTTACACTGCATTTCTAAGGCTTTCAGTTGCCTCCCTCCCACAAGACAGATAAATCAACCCGGAAATTAGCCATTTATCATTTTTGTAATTTCTGATATGATTGCTAGGACTAGCTACAAAACTGTTATGGTTTTTGCTGTTCACTGTGGTTTAAGTATATAACATTCACACATGTGTAATAAATACATTTTCTAATCCTGAAACATGATTTGATAAAAGGAAACCTAGCAGTCTGCTTTGCAACGAGCTACTATTTGTATGCATTGACTTTATATTATGCATTTTATTAGCATATAGATGAAGTTGTATTAAGATATCTTTAAATTAGGACTTTGTAAGTACTGTTGCCAAATTGCTTTAGAAATGTAGCAGAGAACACAATGTTTTATATGCAGTAATCGACACCATTATGCTGTGCTGATAAAGAGAAAATGTAAAGCTTATATGCTTTCCTGTAGTCTGTGCAGTAGATCTCTGTTGCTTTTGCCATCTTGCTATTTAGTGTGAAACACGTAGAATGCACAACATAGATTTGCACTACACAGGAGAATTTTTCTTTCTAGTTTTTCAAATGACGGCAGAATCATTCTGCCCATCAAAGCAGAGCAGAAAGTACTGCAATAAGGATGACATATACTTAAGGAAAGGACAGAGGAGAAAAGATACAGTAGAGTCAGATTTTTGTGCAGATTTGTGCCTCAGGTATGATTGATTTAATCAAAATGGAATTTCTTTCCACTGTTGGTGGAAACTCTGTAGTTTCTCTGATGCCAAATAAGTTAAATGTTCCTGTTTCAATCTGTCTTTCATTCAGGGAATGTATTGCACTTGGAAGAAATATATTGACTCTCAGAATTTTCCTGATGAGATCTTGTTAATGAAATAAAGTACCCTGTAGACTCACAGTAATTAAAATATGCAGTGCTAATAAGAAATACAGCACTCACCTCTCTCTCATGTTTGGAGAAGTTTATTATCCTTGTCCTGAGTCTACTTGTCAACAGAAAGACTGGGAATTGAATAAAAATGATCATTGCATCTATTCAAATTTTGGTATTGTATAGAAAGTTATGCATTTTACTTTGAGAGAAAATGCCTAGGAAAACTTCTAAACAGAACCTAGAATAAGGCAAGTAATTCATCACATATTTAAGGTTGTATGTATGCTTGCATGTCTTGCTAGATAAAAATCAAAGACCATTCATTAACAAAACCAAATATTATCCAATGAAGAGGATATCAGCTTTATACATTTGAGAGACTGGTGGCATACCAAAGACGTTACTGCACTTTTCTCATTAGGGCTTTGATTATATTGCTTTTACTTACATAAAATACATAACGTAACATTAAATAAAATAAAACACAATTACATCTAAAATATTGATTTATTCACTCAGTTATTTTAGCATTCATCCTTTTACATTTCAGAAAATATATCCTTGTTTATTCAAAATTGATTTTTTAAAAATAAATTAACACACATTTTTAAGTCTCAATAACTTTTTTTAATAGTGGAAAGGACATTAGTTCTGTTTTTGTCACTCCTGAAGTACTAGAAATTGGTTTCTTAGAGCTATAAGCAACTTTAAAGAGACTTAGAAATGGAAAGATTTGCAACTTAGTGACAGCATCTTTTTTTTTTAAAGACTCAATGACTGTGCAAAAAATGTTGAGTTCTTTGAAAAAACTGTCTTTAAATTCTTTGAGAAAACTCCCTTTTTTCTTGCTAGCCTCCTGTCCCTCACTGTTTTCCCTCACCTTTCACTCTCCTGAACTCCCTGGAATAGGGACCATAGGTTTTGGGGTTTGAATTGTGAGTATTATGAACATTTTCATGAATGCATAGATAATACTGTAATCACAGCTCATTTT
The DNA here is from genome assembly GCF_000690535.1 of Cariama cristata. Taxonomy (NCBI): domain Eukaryota; kingdom Metazoa; phylum Chordata; class Aves; order Cariamiformes; family Cariamidae; genus Cariama; species Cariama cristata. The sequence goes on from NW_009600766.1 coordinate 46,341, forward strand.
AGATATCATTGTAAAGGGCATTTACAATACATACAAGGTGTTTAAGCTTCTATTTTGGAGCTGGAAAGACTGTCATTTAGGGGTAAAACCTATTTCTCTTTCTTATAAGAGCAGTCTCAGTGACTCAGTGGAAATGCTTCCTTGAGTTAGAGAAGCAATTTTATTTATAAACTTTATTCTCATGCTCTCCATATTTTTGTTAAAATGTCTTGAACTTTTTCTGATGTCTAAATGACACAGCTTTGGCAGCTTTGCTGCAAGTCTGAGAGTCTGAAAGCATGCAGCTGCCTAGCTTTCCTTGTTCTGACACAAACTGCTAATGCATATGGCCTGGACCACCCATCTTCTTGGGACATGAGAAAAACATTAAGTATAGAAGTGTCAGGACATTTGAAGAAAGTGTCTTAAGTCAAGCAGGATTTAGATAGTCAGAAAAAGCATAGTAAAAAATAATAAAAGGAATTGTTAAAGTAACTTAGTTGAATCCTGAGATATATAGAGCATCCAGCAACAAAAACAGTATATGCCCTGACATAGACTCAGGGAAGCTTAATATCAGTGGTGAATTATATGCAGTGTAATAATGAGAGAGAAAAAAATAACCTAAGACATAAAAACTACGTAAAATACTTTAAAAGTGGGAAGAGCCCTGATATACTTCTGAAATCAAAGATAAAAAGGAAATATGAAGTGTGCAAAGAAATGTTCTTTGCTTCGGCATTTTGTTCCACAGTGATTCTCATGCATTAAATTATCTCTCGTAATAATCTAAGGCCCCATTCTCTCTTCTGGCTGAAATACCTCCCAGGAATTATGTGTGGCATCAAGTCAGCTGATCAGTCACAGATTTTTTGCATGCTATGTGTAGTTACTCTTTATAGTTGAGGATAATTTGTAATCATGAGGAAATCTGGAGCAGTGGTTATATGGATGTATAAACAATTACCTCAACTTGCTTTTCTTATGTGTTTGTACTTAGTTATCTTCAGAACCTGGCTGGTCCTGAAGACAAAGCTGCAACATAAATACTTACTAATATTTTAATAATAAGTTTCTAAATAAGGAAAAAAACCACCCAAACCCAAAAGCGGTATTTTGGCTTTCCACAGTTATCTAGAGTAATTTCTTTGCACTCTTAGTGGGATTCTGGATCTATGGTGACTTGAATCCGTAGCCTGGCTCCACATTTTGGTCTGTTGGAAAATTACGCCAGTAGGACTGAGGAAGAGCCTTGTAAAGGTTAAGAAGAAGGTAAAGAATATTATCAGGACTAATAGATATAACCAGCAACAGACCGCAAATTAATTAGTCGCATTTGATTTCCAAAGGAAAGGATGTGACAAATCATACGCATTCCCAAGGCAGGGAAAAGGAAATGTTAAAATATATTAAAATGGGCTCCAAATTCAAATGTTAGCACTCCAGTTTGCTTGGGAGAATAGAGAAGGAGAGAATTTAGCCTGGAGACTTAGAAACTTAATTCTGCATAGAAATAGAAAATGCTAACACAGAGAGTCATTACAATCAATGCCAGATGGGCTAACACCTTGATCCCCAGTGCAAATCTGTAGGAATTAAAGGTACTTAGCAATGTTGAAAATTGGGCTCGATATTTTTACAGGATGTTTTGTTACAATGGAAGCCCTGTTGTCTGGACTTAGTGTCAAGAAACATTGGCAAATGTATTTCATAAGTTATGATCTGGTCTAGCCGCAAATGGTGTTAGGTACAGAAATTAAATTTTATGGCATGCATTAACACAAAGTCATGCAGGGGGATTTCTGCACTGCGATAGCAAAATGTCTCTACAGTTCCTGTAAACAGATCTGTCCCACCTTTATATTAGCTCAGGTATTGCAAACACCATAGCTACGTTTGGTAAGAACTTGCCATTTTCCAGAATGTTTTTGCTATCTGAAACTGAACTTTGTTCTGCCACGTATGTATCGTTATTAGCAAAATAATACTGCATGATAGAAATTACATTCTTGTCTTCTAGTGTTTGATCCATGAAACTGGTACCTGACTGTGGCTAATCTGTGCAAAAATCTGAACATTTTAGAGGATAAGATGGGTCATTTAATATTAAATGGCTCAGAAATGGAAGGTGGAAGATACCTCTTTAAGAGCTGTCTTCCCAGATTTGAGTCACTTTGAGGTCAGTCTTTTTGGTTTGGGGTATGAACAGGAAGTAACATCTGTATATCTCTTGAACATAAAGATACATTACAGATGCTGACCTTTAAGGTTACACAGAGATATGTGAACAGAAATCTCTGAAGAAGTTGAAAATAGCGTACCACATGGTTGTTGTTAGCGAGAGATGGTACATTCGTTGCAGTCTGCAGTTGAAAGGCAAAGACTTGCAGCTTGTGAATATAAATAATAAAGAGTTGTTCTTTGGTATGCCATAGCCTCAGATGTCTTTTGCCTCTAGCAAGTAAAGACCCTCACCAACTGGTAGAGTCGATACTCATTTTCTCATGTACAAAACCCATGGTGAAATAATAATAAAATATGTTCTGCAAATGTCTGTAGGCCTCACATAATAAAGTAAATGAAACAGAACAAAAATGTAAAAATTGCTTGAAAAAAGCAGCTGTTGGAGAGGAATAAGAAGTTTCTTTTAAAGTGGTTTCCTAAATGGAAATGGTAATATACATGCTATACAAGAGACGCGAGACAAAGCCTTCCCTTCCTCCATGGCAACAGAAGATTGATCCAAGATACATGGGGTGATTTCTTTATGTTAAAGGGGAAGTATGCTTTTGGAGACACATAGAGTGGGTGATCCTAGTCAGTATGTTGCACAGTATTTGTTTTGCTTGCATCTATTTCCAGGAGTTCCAATGATAATATGATAGCTCTGACCATATCTTTCAAAAATGTCAGGAGGCTTAGTATAGAAGATAAAAGTCCCTAGAAATAGGTCAGTATGCTGGATGGGGGTCCCTGATGTTATTTATTAGGGAATACTGCTGAATAAATCAGAAAGTCTAATAAAACTGGTGATAACTGGCTCCTTTGTAGATATGTTAGATACAAAAATAATATTTAAAAATTTCATATAGGTTAGCTTCCTGTGTAGAGCTTGTTTGAAGAAGTTTCTTTCTGGAAATGTAAAAGTTTCATAGTTTTTCTATGTAATAGACAGTTCCTAATGACCTTCCTTGTCTTCCATGTCTTCCCTCGTTCCCTTCACAAATCTGGAATTATTAAGGAAATACCTCAAAGGAGACCTTGATTTCCTTTGGGAAAAAAAAAAAAAAGTTGTTCTGTGGTTCAGTGTCACTCTAGTAATATAAAAGATTATAAATTAACTTTGAAGTTATAGCAGCATTACTTGTCATGTAGCAAAAAATTTTATAATATTCTTCAGTATTTCATTACCAAGTATATTAAAGTGGTGCCATTTTTAAATAAAGAAAAATGGAAAAAGAAATTATGTCCATAAGGTCACACGTATCACTATCAGTCTGTGCTGTAAGGAATTCAAGTTCTGACATAAACCCACTTGGGGTTTAAGTACATAACTTTTTTTTTGTCTTGAATAGGAGTGCTCTGGTCAACAAAAATTTGATATCTGTAGATTTTCATGAAGCTGTTGAAAGTAACGCTCACCACATAATTGCGTCTGCTGAGAAAAATGCAAATTTCTTTGTTTTCATAAGTAGCCAGAATTGGAAATCTCTTTCATTATTCCATTTTTTGTTCTTATTCAGCCTGTGAGATTTCAGGAATTTGCAAAATTTGAACTCTAGCCGCACTCTTCCAGCATTATCATTACAGTGTCCACATCTGGATTCCAGACACTATTTACATGTGCTTATTTTTTCAAGATGATATTTCCTCTCTGCGCAATGCTGTGCATTGCCTAATTGTAGATAATTTATTAACCATATGGAATAAAGTGATAACTTTTTTTTTCAGTAAGGTTTACTTTCTTGATATAAAGCACTGAGATATTCTGCTGTGACTATCAAAATACATTTTACAAAGTCAACATTTAATTCTCCTTCAGATTAGAGAGTTTAGGATCAGAACATGGTCCTGTTTCCTGGTGTACAAGCAGTAAAAGTCACAAAATATCTTCGGGTCCTTTTGCACTCCTAAAATAGGAATTTACCAAAGTTTTCACCTCCCTGTTGTCTTGAATATGGGGGTTGTTCATGCACCTATGAGTGTGACTGCACCATTTCAAATGCTGTCTTGTACCATAGCTGTAGCCATAAAGCCCTTACTGGTAAGCAAATCATAAAGGCAGCACTTTTAAGATATTATTTGGTCATAGCAAATTTTGTTCTTCCAATAAAAAAAAAATTGTGAAAACTTCTTTCAAACCCAAATTTTAGAGGAGATCTGTAAATGTATTTTGCTTTATGAGAGTCCTGGTCTGTGTCTCATGGAAGTATTTCAGGCCACAGTACTTTTCTTCAGTTTCTTTCTTTCTGAACAGGAAGGAAAATATGATTTTTTTGTTTTCTCAATTGAATTATTTCTGCAAAGAATTCTTCACCCTTGTACATACTTCAAGCAAAAATTGGAGGATAAACTATATGCATTCTGCTGAAGAGAATGTCTTAAAAAGTGCTGTAATTCTTGGATAGAAACTTTAATATACAGGCATTGGACATTATTGACCATCTTAACATATTAAATGTAATTACATATAATTGCATGGATTGATTTTTAAGATTAATTTTTCTGGAATTTTTTAGGGCTTGAGAGCCCTTGGCCGCCATGGAAAAATAAAGGAACTTTCTATATCAGAATGCAAAAACATCAGTGATACTGGGATTCAGGTAAAACTTCACCTCTTTTCTTGGTGTTTCCTGGAAGCCTCTGTATTTCTTCAAATTCACTAGGTCCAAAACTGATCTTCCTTTACTCTATATGTCATCATTTAGTCTTCATTACACCATTCTGCACTCTCACTCTTACAAATGATTCTCCCCTTTCATACCTTTCCATGTTTTTTCATGCCTTCCGTGAATTTTAATGCATCTTGAATTCTGCTTGACTCTGAAATTCACTCCAAAAGAGCCTTAATTTCTACTGAATTGTACTGTGCAAATTGCAGTCTAAATTGCTGGTACTATTATTTCTTTCTTGCTCTACAAATCCTTCAGCAATTTCTATCGAAAACATACTTTTCCCATTGCTGGTGTAGGCTTTCAGGTCTTGCTTTCTGCTTCTTTAGTCAGTAATTTTTTGAATGCCATATTTAGATGACTTAGCATGCCTAGCTCAATGGAATAGTTGAATTTCTTTTAGTCTGTTACACTTGGTTCCTCATGTGCTGCTGATATAATACATCGCTACATATCATTATCTCGTAGTGACACAAAAATATGTTTCGATATACCTCTAAAGGCATATGTCTTACCAGCATAAATGGTATGATTACTGTGATTAAAAATAACAAGTTATATTTCAATAAGAAATGCATGTTCATCTTCTCCAAATTGAATAGATGTCTTAGCTGTTTTATGGGAAAAATAGCACAAATTGCACTGTGTCATTATTTGAAAAAAACCTTTTAAAATGTCCTACAAAAACATCAAATGCATAATTTATTCATATCTAATGATAAAACTAATCTGCTAGAAAATGGACTATATGCCTTTTAAGCTAGATGTTTGAAATACTGACTTCTTATTCTAAAGATCTCATCATGCTCACAGCAAGACATGTATTGAATCTCACTAAACTTCATTTTCCCCATTGTTCTTAAAATAAAAAGATTAAGTTAAAATATGTATTGTTTAGTGTTTTGATCTTACATTTAGCCTATGAATTTAGAAATTTCCCAGGGTCAATAATCTTTATAAAGTAATCAGACAGGAAATTAATTAATTTGTAGAAAGGCAACCTACAAATTGTACTTGCCACAAAGGCAGTTGATAGTAAGTTATGAAGTTACACAGTGAGAAAATACTTTCTCTTTTGAATAATCAGCAGTCATCATAGAAATATTAATACTAATACAGTATTTTAATTTCATTTTACAATGCTTATGAATTTTTTTATATTTCTGATTTACTGATTCTTGTGTTTTTTTAATGAATGCCAACAATGAGACTTGCCATCCAAATATTTGACTTACCCTATCAACATAGCAGTAATTACATACTAAATTCTGATTTATTAGTATTCATTGTCTTGTTTTGGTGAAATCAGTTTTTCGGTGTCACTGTAATGCTTTTTATGGGTAAGGCATTGCATTGGAGACTGGAAAAGATTCAGAGAAGGTAACAGGGATGATCAGAGGTATGGTGCAATCTCCATAAAAGGAACAAATAAGTAAGTGAGGAACCTGCGGTCTGGAGAGGGAATGGCTGAGAGAATACGACTGAGATCTGTTCAATCGCAAGTGGCATGAAAAGGGGGGATAGAGGTCAACTTTTTGCTGTTTACTTCCATACATAATCTAGTGGGCATGAAATGAACCTAGTTTGAAAATTCAGAATGAAGAAAAGGAGATGACTGTTTCCAAAATGTAAGGTTAAACTGTGAAATTCTTTATCCTTATCACAGGTTGCTTGAAATTTACCTAAATCCTTATGGAGATCTAACAGATTCGATATGATTGCATAAATTTACTGCTTTGTGTTTCAGAACAATATAAGAAATAAACACTAGTTGGTAACTTTACAGTAGGAAAAAGAACCATCCAATTTGTTAGGAAGGAGAGACGATTTACATCCAAATAAGAGCACTTTTTTCCATGATTGAGAATTGTTCCTAACCCTATGCAACAGAAATACTTAAATAATTTTTTTTTAATTATATCAATTTCATGCCCATAAACAGCTGCAGATCATAAGGCTGCAGGTCAGGCAATGCCATCGCATAATCCCAGTCTTCAGCTTCTACATTTTTTCCATTATAAAGCTCCAACATCTATCATTTCATAGCCATATATTGTAAGACTGACTCAGTTGTTGCTGTACCACAAGGGATGCATCTGGATTGAATCTTGTTACCCAACATACATGTCAGGTCATTAGGATTTGCTTCTTTAGGAATAATTCTGACTCACTTTTCATGAATGCTCTGTGTAAAGTTCCATGTTTTTAACTGAAACAATGACCAAGTATGTACATCTTGTGTACATCATGGAAAATTGTGTAGCACCAGTGCTGCTGCTTTCAAAGGAGAATATTCACTTCTGCCTTGTGCTATGCTTATGACTATGGAGCGATTTCAGTTGTCTCACTACATAGAGTAAGTTAAAAAAAAAAAAAACCTGTGAAAAAAAGAAGTGTTTATGCTTTCCTTGTCTGCCATATGAATTTGAACTTTTTGAGAAAGAAAGCATCAGCAGGGAGTACATGTAGGAGTTACAGAAGCCATGCTGTCATGGATCTAGCAAGGGCAGGAGAAAGAAGAAGAGGTATGAAGTAACTCGAAACAAAATGGCAAGTCCTTTTTTGTAAGTTCAATCTAAGGATATGAGTCTATGGAATATTTGTGGAGAGTAACCCCATTGTATGCTGCATGACTTGGTTATCCTTTGATTATATAAAGAATATTTAAATTATGTGAAAAGAAAATGCATATTAAGAGGGTTTTACTAGCACTGTTAAGGTAAATTGCTGGAAAGTTATAAAATAACTGAATAATATAACCAAAAATAATACAAACAGAAATAATGTTGAAAGTCCAGTGTTAATTCTTTTACTTGTTCCCAGGCATTAGAACAGTATGTAAATGCTTATGTGATCACATAATTTGTAAATAGGATCTTTGCTCATTCATAGGTCAGATGATGCTCACTTAATGAGCAGCAATTTAGTATTTCATATTTTCATTCATGCTTGTGTGTGTCCTCAGGCCTTATTTACACAGAATTAAAATTGTGCAAATAAGTTAGAAAATTATGTTCTTTTCTTCATATAGTATTTGATTCTTTGTAATGTCTAAATGTTTTGCAAACATTATTTATCTTCACAACCTCTTCTGTTATTTTCTTTATAGGCATAGTACCAGGGATACAGAGACGAAGAGAGCAAACAAAACTCCATTCCCTTGATTGCGAATATAATTTTAGTGCTATTTGCAAAATAACATAGGGGTAGACTTAAGAGCAAATTCAGAACTTAACTTTGAAGGATATTTTAAATATGTATGTAGACAAACTATGCCAGTAAAAACAAGATAAACATAATCTCACAGGCATTGAAATCTTGGCTTCAGCTTGTGTTACATACCCTAGCTGAGAATGTAGTGATTAAGTCATCACATCTGAGGCCTAATTCTGAAGGGAGTGGAGTTTCTCTTATACATGGATAAAAAAACGTTCAGTTAGTGGGTTTAGAATGTTTCTGTATTGCAGGTAGCAAACAGCCTGTAGAGCTAAGATTGAAATACAAAAGGTACAGAAGCCAATTAATATAAATTCTGAATTGTCCACTCTAACCAGTCCTAAGTTAAAACATTGACATGCTAATATTTTTGTAAAATAAAACAAGAACCAAAAGCCCAAGAAGCACTGCCTTGATACAGCTGTGATGATAGAAAAAAAGAAGCTAGAATGAGGATACAGACAAAAAGTTCTAAAATTCCAGTCTATGAAACAAATTTCAGACTTAATAAGTTTCTTTACATCTGTTAGGTAAGACTTATGAAAATCACACAGAACCACATAATTTTTGGTCATAACAAAGCTAACATTTTCCAGTGATCAACCATATGTTAGTGTCTGAGTTCCTGTTCTACGTAAGGAAAAAAATAGCCGTGTGTCAAAGACAATAGTCTGATTACTACAGAATTTTTTTCAGAATGATAAATATGTAATATTTGTACATGATAAGTATGTGCATTTGTGTGTGTCTGTGTGCATGCACTTGTGTTATTTATCCGTGTAGTCTTTAGTCTGTTTATCTCAGGACTAATTCTTGAAAGTTTTGAAAAGCTTCATGCAACCAGTGTTTTTTATTCAATCTGCTACATAAGTATTTCCTTCTTTCTTCTACAGAGATAGACTTCTCATTCCAGTGAATGACGAATTACACTGGACTTAGGCCAAGATTAGCAGGGCTAGAAGTTCAGCTCAGTGACAAATTTAAGGCATCTCACCATGGTTTTAGGCTGGACATCACAGAAGAGGAGAGATTCTCACTGAAGCTAAGGCTTTGCTTGAGCCGCAGCATATTCTGTGATGCTGACATCGTGGCACCGTTAGGTGAAGAAATAAGATTTTAGGCTGTTTGGTTCTTGAGTTAACAAATCTGAAAGCTCTTCAAGAGAAGGTTTCCACAAACACAAATTATATACCTTCTCCTTCTCTTTGTAGGTCTAGAAGTGAATATTTTCAGGTTTGAAAAAGATTCAGGACAAAAGGTAAACAAAGTTTCAGAATGCAAAGGAGAAAAGGATATTTTATGAAAAAAACTCTTCATAGGAGTTTCATTGCAAACAATAAATGTGCATAGTATCCCAAAGTTATAACGACCCGTGTTTCATGAGAGGCAAAATTTTATGTGGGATTCTCTGATGCTATTGAAAATACATACTTCAATGTGCATTTTGCCAAAAATTTTCATTCATATGATCACCTGTCAGAAGTGCAAGTATCAAATGTAAGATGAAAAATACAGGAGCACATTGAGTTGGTCAAATTGTCCCTTTGGTCTTTTCACCTGGCTTTGTAGAAGAGAAGATGAGAAAGATATTCATGTAAAAATTAAAAAACTAATGTAGAGGGGATGTCTTAATAGTAGTAGTAGTAATAATAGTAATAATAATACTACCTTACACCTATTTATCACTTGCCATCTGCAGGTCACCAAAACGTTTTGTAAAGAGCTCTTGCAGTTTCATAATGTGTGAAGTTATCTCCACTCCATTTTATAAGCTGGGAAAGGTCACTGAACAGTTTGGTCTGTTATTTTCCAAAATTATCTGTTTTACAGGGCGTATGAAAAAGCTAATACCTGAGTTACAAAGGTGCTGGAATTGAAGTCAGTAGGATCTGCAGGTGCTTATTTGCTCTAAAAATGAGGACAGAAATTGTAGTCAACAGGTATCAGAGCAGAAACTACACAGCACTTCAGCCACAGTTAACTGGACTGAACTCCACAGAGAAATCAGAACCTAGAACTCCCAAGTGCCAGTCCTGAGATTCTTACCCATTACTTTCCAAGAAAATAATGTAATTTATACAGTTGTTCTTTCATTTTTGCAAAAAAAAAGAGAAAAGTTAATATATACAAAAATGGGCATTTGCAGAGTAGAAGAAATTCAACATATTTTAATATATACAGTGGAACTTACATGAATGTTAGTCTAATGAACACATAGTATAATATATAAGCAGTGGAAAATAGCCTCTTAATGCATCTCTTCTTTTTCTAGTGACATTCACAGCCAACAGCTGAATTACTTCGTTATTAAAAAAGGATACCTAAAAAACTGAAGTGCCTGAAGTGGATCAAAGGATTGATGTAAATGTATCATAAATTGAGAAAAATAGAGTAGGCATGTCACCTAAGAATGGTTGGTTTGTTTGTTGCTCTTTCAGGAGTTCTGCAAGGGCACAAAATATCTGGAACACTGCCATGTCTCTTACTGCCCTCAGCTGACGGATGAAGCTGTGAAGACAATGGCACTTCACTGCCACAGACTAACATCTGTCAACATAGCGGGTTGCCCAAAGGTATGTGTAAGAAATGGGGCAATAGTTCTGGGATTGCTATTGTAAAGAAGTACTTAGTATTTCATTCAGAAATTTGACCTGCTGGCATCTGTGTCTTGTCACAATTTTACAACATACTCAACTAATTTAGAAATCGGAGCTTAAGTTCAGGTGACTTTCCATGAGTTTTAAGTTCTGAGACTTGGCTCTTGAGAGTGTTTGGTGTTCTTCTAATGGTTGCAGTTACAACATAAAAGACTCCATGCTGTATCAGGTAGAAGTTTATCTCTCCAGGGGTTGATGTCTAGGGCAGGGTGAAGAGAGAAGGACTTTTAGTGATGCTTCCTGCAAATACTTTCCCAGCTTCTGGTGTTTTGGGTGCTTCCAAAGGATGATGTCTTTATTTAAATAACTCCTGGTATTTACATGCTTTATTTTTTCAGCACTCTTTCTGAATCCAGGTAAAGCATAAACTGAAGCATGAGAACTTTATACCTGTGGCTTTATATGGCAGGGCAGTGGCTATTTTGAAAATAGGAGTAGTGCCTAGAAGCTGATGCACTGAGAGATGTAAATTCTTGCTTAATTATTTTGAAGATTCTAAGCCTAAGAAACTAAATCCTTTGAAAAATCAAATTTATGAGTTATTTGGATAACTTACACCTATGGAAGGGAGCCTTCCTTAGGCTGTTTTTTATAGTCAGTGGAGAGAAGTGTTCCTACAAAGCATCGGTCAGAAAACCTTTCTTCAGTTCTTTGAGAAGCCCCATCTCTCTACTGATGACTACTAGAATGAGACTCAGAATAATAGTCATCCCTAGGCTACATGAATATTCCCTTAATATCCAAGTTAGTGTGACAGTTTTGCTAGTGGTTCCCACTGTCACCAGTGTGCTTTGGTGAGTCCAAGGTGGTGTATTGTGTTTAGTAGGTGTTTATTACCAATAAAACCATGTGCAGATGCAGCCATATTCAATTAACTAGCATCTCTTCAGAAAAGCTGCTCAACTAATTTTCATTCAGGATGTCTAGATATCTGAAAAAAAAAAAATATTTATTTCCAGCTATTGATTTATTTAGATTCAGATTCATCTATAGTGAAACTTAGTTCCTCTTTACCATGAGCTTACACTACAGCATTTTTACTTGCCATATTTTCTGTATCATTTCTTTTTGATTAAAGTCTTGCACTTCAATTATCTTTTTCCAGTATCAGAATGTGTGTTCCTTTTTGAAATTATTGCTGTTATGAACGCCTAAATCTTCTTTCCTGTACTTTCTGACTTAATACCTCTAGGGTTTGTGCATTTAATTATTTCTGTACTTTTAATTATTTTTTTTAATAGCAAAACCAAATACTTGCTGCATTTTTGCAATAAGTGTTCAAATGCAATTTTTAAAAGGCCGATTCAATTTTTTTTAATTTCATGGAAAAAGTTGTTGCAATGTTGCTTCCACCACTATCAAGTGGGAATAGACCAAGTTTATTACTACTTTTGGAAAAGTTCATCTTAAACTATCCTTTAAAATTTCACCATACTCGTTGGACCAGTTTCCCCCTTTAAAAAACCATGTCCTGTTTTCTTGCACAATACGTCTGCAGCCATCACTTGTCCTTGCCTTACTCCTCTCCAACACCCATCTCCATAACCCTTGACTGTCCTTTCAATCCTCCACACAGTTCTCATGTTCTCTTATTCACTGCAGTGGCTGAACACAGCCTCCTGGCCACTTAGTTTGAGATGATTTGGCTGACTAGTTAGCCAGCCCTAAATTATAAATATTCTGTTCAATTTGTTTGCCTTCCCAAAGTTCCTAAGTTTCTCAACCTCTAGACCAAAAGCCATAGGCTGTGTTTCAGATTTGGCAGGCCAAGGAAGTTGCTCTGTGTCTTACAGTAGCCCTTAGTTTATATCTTACAGATACCTACTGTACACTGTTAATTATTATAAACATGGGTCTCAATCTCCTGTGTCCTTTGCTTTCAGACAGATATTAAGCTATTTTTCCATAATAACAGTGATAATAGAAGTTGTGCATGGAGATCTTCCCAAAGTAGTTGAAGTTAAGTAGTGTTGCAATCAGTTGTCTCTGCCCTGCTTTCCACTACACCTTATATGCTAACACAGGAAAACAAAACAAAACAAAACAACCCTATAAAATGGCAGTAAATACATTTAGGCTGGAAATTGGGAATTATCTGAGAAATTATCTGGAGCAGTGAACTGTAAAACAGCATCCTGGGAAGGGAGACAGGGGCAAAGTATTAAGGAATGTTAGGATGGCTCTTGGTAAGGGAATGAACTGGGTCGTATTTTGCAGTTCCTGCAAATGGGAACAAGAAGTAAGACTCAGTGACCTAGTAATCCCCTTCCAACGCTTTGTTCCTAGATGGTATCTTTTCTTTAAATGGTTATAAAGCTAATCTGTTAACTGCTAATACCCTACTATTTTCAGAAAAGAACATTGGGACTCTTCCAAGTAAACCTACACCAAAGTTTACAAGTCTTTTTTTGACTTGAATCCAGCTTGCAACTCCATAAAATGAGATGGGTACACCTGTGGATGTTAAAAATAATGGGTCTTTCAAATCCTTTGGCAATCTCTAGTGTAAATTGAGGGGATCCAGCTGCTAAGTAAGGAAATATTTTCCACTCAGAGACTGTTTAAAAATGGTCAGGCGATTAAAGTAAGAATTAACCTATTCCAAAGGATATATGTTAATATGGCTTACAGTCATGTCCTGCAACATCATCTATATTATATATAAAAAAAAGAATTTAAAAAAAAAAATCATAGAAAGAGAACATGGAAAAAATCAATATAGAAATACACATCCATTAAGAATGTTTTGGCATGTGCTATGCAGGTTACTCTAAAATTAGAAGAGCTTATTACTTTAATCATATCTACTGGGGCAAATTAATTGTCTTTGAACAAACTCCACTGGCTTCAGTGAAAGTACAGTGAGCCTCCCTGTCATGTTTCTCTATACCTAGGACAGGTACAAGTCATTTTGCAAATGCTGATACTATAAAATATTCAGCAGTGCAGGTCTGAGTCTTACTCAGGGAATGAGCCTGATTCAACAGTAATTCTTATTTCATAGGAAAAGAATGAAGTTGCTGTGGGAACCCTATCCTACACATGAAAAAATACAACAAGAATTGAAAATAAATCTCTGGTTAAATGAATCAGCTATTTAAATAGCAAAGTGCTGAAGGCACAGTTCGATGGACAATGAATTCTGTAATTCAGTCCTCTAAAGGGAATAGGATTGAGTGTATGATGAATGTAGGTTTCTCTTAAATGCATCTGATATTGATTACTGACTTCAGAGTCAGCAACTTCTTTTTATTTCAATAAGAATATTAATCTATTTATTAATCTTTTAATCTATTTATTAATATATTGCAGATCTTAATATTGAGCATATAGCTAAATCTGGAATAAGCAAAGCACAGAATTACCTTTATATTCCAGGAGGACTGTATCGTGAGATAGTGTGCTAATTTTCTGTTCCACAACCCAAGGTCCCAGCTTCATCTTGTTTCCTTGTCCCTTTTAGATTCTCATGAGATTTGCTGTTTAATGCAAGTGAAACCCTCATCTGTCTTTTCACCATACCGCTCCACTGATTTTAATCAAGTATCTTTAAAAGGTCTTAGTATGTCCCCTCTTGATTTTTGGTCCTGACTGAACAAGGTAGTTAAAGTATGTGCACAATGTATTCTTGACTGTTCCTGTTGAGGTCAGTGGAGCGATTAAATAGCTCACATGACTGCTTATGTACCTTGAAGTCTCTGTGTCTCCTGTTCTTCTCAAATGCAACGTCCAACATTAATGGCAATGGGTGTCAGTTTAGAAAAATGGAATTGTGAGGTGAAACTAAAGCAGCTCTGCTTCAGAGCTAAAGAAAACCAGCTATACATGAAAAAGATCTTGGTGCAAGACACTTATTTGTAACAGAGAACTCAGATACAAAACTGATATAACAAAACTGTAAGTGCAGCCTAATAGTTTAGTGAGAACAATGCAATAGCAGGTAAGGCTAAAGGCTTATATGTGCTACATGCAAAATTATGAGGTTGGGAAAGTGAAACCATTCTGATTAGGTGAAAAAAATCCAGCAATAATTTAGACTGTACTGGAATCACAGTTAACTAATATCTAATATGCTCCTGATATTTAAGTGACAGTTCCTCGCAGAGATTCAGAATTCTGCTGTGCCAGAAAGTTTACTTCCATGAAGCATTTTAAAACATAGTTTTCCCACAAATCAGACACTGAAATTGTGCTCTGTGTGTTTTTCTTTCAGCTATTCAATAATCTTCTAACTTCTGCATGTCTTGTTGCTTCATTTACAGATGACTGATACCTGTATCCAATACTTGGCTGCAGCCTGTCATTATCTCCACTTCTTGGATGTCTCAGGTTGCATTCATCTTACTGACAAAGCGCTGAAATATCTTTGGAAAGGTTGTAAGCAACTTCAGATTCTCAAGATGCTGTACTGTAGAAATATTACCAAGTAAGAGGATATTTCCTAATCTTAATTGAGGGGTGGTTGTAAACCCAAAAACATGAGGTTTTTTTTTTTTTCTTCATTGGCATGATGGTGCCATGCTAGGTATCTGGCTTAAGCCATCTTGCTTCTTTATCTAGGGGATGTCCACATTTCTGCTTTAGGATTCCTTTGGCATGGTGTGGGAATCTACATGTCCTACTGTTAGCCAGAAGTGAAGAGAAATAGGGACCCCATCAATCTTTATGGCAGACAACATCCTCTCAGGGAAGTTTCTGCAGACACAGGATATCACCTTAAGGGCACATGGGAAAATGAGAGAGAAAAAAAGACTGGGTCTAGCACTCTCAGCCATCACACTATGTCCTTTAGCTCACTGAAGGTTTGTGGAAGCCTCTTTCCCAGTGACGGAATGTCAGTATACAGAAGTAGATGTGGGCCTGTGCTCAAAATGCAGCATGGTTACAGCGAATGAGTCAAGGTATCATAAGCATGGTTTCATGAAGTACAAGTGAAACATACTTGTTATGTATCTACAGTTGGAAAAAACTGGTCATCTACCACAATGTAATCCAACTTCCCCACTGGTGTAAACCGACCGAGTCTCCTGATTCCCCACGATATTTAAAAGCCAGTCGGTTCTGGTCAGGTTTAGAATGACAGAACCATAGAATATCTCAAGTTGGAAGGGACCCATAAGGATCATCAATTCCAACTCCCTGCTCCTTGCAGGACTACCTAAAACTAAACCCTATGACTAAGAGCATTGTCCAGATGCTCCTTGAACTCTGAGAAGCTTGATGCCATGACCACTTCAATGGGGAGCCTGTTCGAGTGACCAGTCACCCTCTCAGTGAAGAACTTTTTCCTAGTGTCCCATCTGAACTTCCCCTGACACAGCTTCATTCCATTTCCTCTTGTCCCGTCCCTGGTCACCAGAGAGAGGACATCAGCACCTTCCCCTCCACTGCCCACCATGAGGAAGCTGTAGACTGCGACAAGGTCACCCCTCAGCCTGCTCTTCTGCAAGCTGAACAAACCAAGTGACCTCAGCCGCTCCTCATAAGTCTTGCCCTTGAGGCCTTTCGCCATCCTGGTTGCCCTCCTCCAGACACACTCCAATAGTTTGATGTCCTCATATTGAGGTGCCCAAGACTGCAGCCAGGACTGGAGATGGGGACACACTGGTGCAGTGTAGGGTGGGACGATCCCCTCCCTCGACTGGACGACTGTGCTGTGCCTGATGCACCCCAGGGCACGGTTGGCCCTTTTGGCTGCCAGGGCACACCCTTGACTCATCTTCATCTTGCCGTCAACCCAAACCCCCAGATCTCTTTCTGCAGGGCCGCTTTCCAGCTTCTTGCCCCCCCGTTTGTGTGTATAACCAGGATTGCACTGTCCCAGGTGGAGAATCCAGCACTTGCTCTTGTTCAGTTTCATACAACTGGTGATTACCCAGCACTCTAGTCTACCCAGATCTCTCTGTAAGGCCTTTCTACCCTCGAGGGAGACCACAGCTCCCCCTAGTATAGTATCATCAGCAAACTTGATGTACATTTGATTCCTGCATCCAGATCATTTATAAAGACATTAAAAAGCACTGGCCTTAAAATTGAGCCCTGGCGAACTCCACTGGTGACTGGCCACCAGCCTGATGTAATCCCGTTTACTATAACTCTTTGAGCCCAACCTGTCAGCCAGTTGCTCACCCAACCTATTATGGACTTGTCTAGCTGTGTGCTGGTGTTTATCCAGAAGGATACTGTTAGAGAGAGTATCAAAAGCTTTGCTAAAATCCAAACCCACCACATCTGCTGGCTTCCCTTGGTCAACTAGATAGGTGACCTTATCATAAAAGGAAATTAAGTTGGTTATGCAGGACTTTCCCCTCATGAACCCATGGTGGCTATGACCACTTGGCATTGTCTCAAGTGTTTTTCAATAACTCCCAGAATAACCTCCATAATTTTACCAGGCACTGAAATGAGACTGACAGGCCTGTTATTACCAGGGTCTTCCTTCTTACCTTCCTTGAAAATTGGGAGAGCTGAGTTGGAGCTGAGTTTTCAGCTGCGAGTCTCAAAGATGTGGCTTCAATGTCCATCACCCTTCCATGGGGGTTAAGAGCATCACAGACCAGGCACCGTACACCTAGAACTGCACAGTAGCCAGACACGCCAAAGGGACTGAAACTGGAAAACAACTAAAGTTTAAGCATGATTGCTATATCTGGGTATATATCTTAATCAAACTTTATGAGAGTAAGAAATATATAATACTACCTTATAGAGAGAGAATCCGTACTAGGAGAGCTCTAACCCCACTCTAACAGGACCACTGTAGATAGTGCCCTTTCTGCTAAACCATTCCAGGGTTTAATAGTCACTTTAGGGACCACAAGACCAATGCAGATGCTTAATAACTTAAAAGATATTTCCAGTGTGCTTCATGATTTCCAAACACTCCTTGGTTTATTTCCCTCTGTCTCACCACAACCAATTCTGCTGTCATTTCTTTTATTTTCTTTACTTCTCTCTCACTTAGTTTTCTTAATGTCATCTCAGAACTTCCTTCTTAAAACCTCTACTTCTAATTAAATACTTGTTAGATACAGAAAGTGTTTTGAAGGATTGGTATGCAAAAGTAGTAATTGAAAAAATTATTGTAAATGAACTACACTGTTGATTCTGAAAAAAGATATTTCAAATACATTTAAGCTCCTCATAACTTTCTGATTTACAGTTTTTCTCATATTAAGCCTCAAGGGATTTTCTTTTACCCCCGGATTACTGTTGTTGACTTGCTTTTTCTGTGACTTCGTATCTCTGTTGAGAGCAGTAAACAGTGTGTCGTCCCTTTCTGGCTCTGGTTGTTTATACATCTGCCTGTAGAGGTGAGATGTAGCAGGAACAGAAATTTGTGCGAGTTCCAATTTATGTTGGGTGAGCCATGATCAAAGAGCTGACCTGACTTCTCAGAAAACCATTTGCATTATTGTAGCCTTTGCAGGATGACCCAGGATTATGCCTCTCCCTCAGAGTTCCATATGCTATGCGTTCTTCAAACATCTTGATTACACTCTTCTGACTCAGCCAAGGAATTTCCCAACCAGTTATTTTTACTGTAAAGCAAGCCCTGGAGAATTGTAGATCTTTGCACAACAAAAAAGCAACCATGAGACACACACCTCCACCCAGTGTTGTCTTTGCCCTTTTTGTGTTTTTTAAGAACTAGGCAAACTTT
Organism: Cariama cristata; assembly: GCF_000690535.1. Lineage (NCBI taxonomy): Eukaryota > Metazoa > Chordata > Aves > Cariamiformes > Cariamidae > Cariama > Cariama cristata. The sequence continues at coordinate 64,748 of NW_009600766.1, forward strand.
GCCGATTTTACTTTCTTGAGCCTGATCTTCTGGTACGTGACAGTGGGTGGTTCTTTGCCAGCCTTGGTCTCTAACCCTTTGCACCATATGTTCAATGATAGGAAACTCCTACCCTGTGCCATTTGAGTCTGGGACAAAAGCTATCATCAGGTGGATCGATCATGTAGAATAATTCAGCACTGAAGATTTTTTGCTTGTTCCTTCCAACAGGTCTGAAAAGCCTCCCTAGACAGAGGCAGGCTGCAGAATAGACTGACCACATCGAGATCAGAGTGGCTTTTCCATCAGACTCTAGAGGGAATGATACTCAGAAAATAAAAGGGAGTTCACAGCTAGATTCAGATATATTCCACATCTTGGATGTGTCACACCTTAGAAAAATCTTTTTTTTAGTATAGTTCCAGGCCAGTATTGGAAAGATGATAAAAAAATTATCTTCTGCCAATAACTACATCAAAAGCATAGTAAAATATGGCAGTGATTCTATAGTTAGTAGTCTTGCAGTAGCTTTTCAATGACATCAAAAGCAATGATGGTATTGTCACTAATATGTCACAATATATTTTTATAAAACTAGCCATATTTTATTCACAGCCTGTATGTTTTTAGTAATGAATAATAAGCAACAGATTGTCAGAAAAATGACAGGGCCTCATTCTCTGTTTTGAGACTAACTCTTAAGACCTTATTCAGGTTCTTAGATTTTCACAGAATGGAGAGGAAAAGGCTGGTTTCAGTCATAATTTATGTTCTGCAGGTGTGAAACCTACATTTCAGAGACATTCCATTCCCTGTTTAAGGAGATGGAAGAGGACATCTATGTAAAAATCAGATTAATCTGGAGAACTAAACATGCTAGGGGCTTAGGTTCTAAATAAGCAATAGAAGAAATACGTTTTTAGTTTAAAGTTACCCTACAAAATCTATAAATCATATATACTTCATTTTGCCAAAGGAATTCCCCATTATTTATTGTTAAACACTAACCAGTCCTAGCAGACATCTCTTAATGGACTGAGCCTTGCAAATATTGAGGCATATCTCTTGTTTTGTGTCACAATATTGTGTCATAAAAAGAATTGTGTCACATTCCTTTTCAACATTTTATTTTTACTGTTTTGTTAGATTGTAATAGAAAACATATGGAGCCACAAAGTTCTTCAAGTTTCAGTCCAATCCAGCTTCACAGGAGACAGTTATGAGCATATAAATTGTCCAGTCTTTCCAGTATCAGGTAGCATTTGAGATTGCATTTGCCAACATACTAGCCTGGTTCCAGGTTTGTTAAATGCTAGAAGAAAAAAGGTCTATGGCCTGATATCCTGCTGTGTATTTCTGTATCCAGAGGCTAATGACCTTTCAATTAATCCTGGTTCTAAATGTCATAAAGAATCATGGATAATTACCTATGGCAGTATATGATACTGGTACAATTGATTTCTTGTACTAGAGGAGAAGAAAGCTAACTAACTGCTTTTTAAAATGCAACTTACGTAGGAAAAAATTGTATCAGTTGTGATTCCCTTGGGACTAATATTACAAGAAAATGCACACTGGCATCTTTAGAGAAACACTTCTCTTCCCTGTAAAACAGTCTCTTGAAACTTAAAAACACAAATGCCATTTAAAGTCAGCTGCAGTGCTGAGAAAGGTGGGGCACTCTGTGAACATCTCTGGGTGCAAAATGAGAAAGGAAATCCGCCGTTGCCTTGAGAAGCTGTCGCCAACCTCGTGCTCTGACCAAACTACATCTCATCTGTAACAGTTTGGTTCCACCAAAAGCTATTCTTTGAGAGCAAAATTAAATGCTTCCTTCTTGCTTGTCTGTGCTAATATGAGGCCAGTTACATTTCTTCTAAACTCATGACTACTCTGTTAACAAGTGACTCATCAACAAATACTATTACAACTTTTGCCTTTTAAACAGAAATTACATTGGGTCTTAATAGCTACAATACATTTGACATTTGGAGGACATTTGGCATTCTGATTTTTGTTTTGCTTTGTTGTTGTGTTTTCTGATGGTTGCTGTTGGTTAGAATGGACATTGCAAGAACTCTTGTTTTCTTGAAAAAGCAGAATTTCTTACAGCCTACACATGATTTGGTAAAGGACTAAGAATAATTACTCTTAAGTTTTCTCTTGAAGAAGGAACAAAAGTATCATAGTACTGTCTTCTCACTGGCCGTAAATCGCTCTTCAGAAGTGACATGGCGGCTCTGGGACGGCCATGTTTCAGCCGTTGTGTGCACTTGATCTGGATGCTGTAAAATGATACAACTACTGCAGCTGACATCAGAGACTTCAGAATACTTCAGATTTTATGTAGTCTTATCACTTTTTTGTAACCTGGAGCATGCTTGCAGGATCCTTTCTTCTTTTCCCATTAGCTGCATGCCTCCAGTTGCCTCTTCTGCTTAATTTCTCCTGCATTTGCACTATAAACAGTTCTCCCATATTTAAGTTTTTATTTTCCATTATTTTTCACTCTGGATTGGTTTTCATAACCTCATCTCAAAATGGCTTTTTCAAAACCTCTGCTTTTTATTATCGTGGACCCAGTCAAACATTTCTGAATTTTGGAATGGCTCAGGATTCAGACTGTGATGCAGAACTGTATTTCCTAACTAGCCCCCTCTTAGTAAAAGAGACTGAAACTTTGGGTCAGGATTCAATCATATATTCCAGTGCTGCTCAAGCCATGTGTTTGGGCCAGTACTTTTGTCTGACTGACACCGAGAGATACTTGCTTTACCAAAGTTAATTGTAATTGTTTGCTGAAATGCTTTTATTCATCAGTGTGCTCATTTAAGACACTATATAAATAAATGAGCAGGCTCTATCATAGTACAGTGTATCTTAAATAAACGATCTATTTTGCCATGTGTTGATGATTAATGAGTGACTGTTTCTGGCAAACTAATCAACTGTAGCTCCAGGCATGGGACAGCATAAGCTTCCAAAAAAATAGTAACAGCTCCCCTTATACATGCTTCAGACAGCCGCCATACATTGCAGTTTCCATGAAAAACAGGAATTTGGACTTGGATGAGTTGATTTTTATTTTATAGCTTAGAGCTTATAGCTCATATAAATTGTGCACACATTCCTCAGTGGCACAGGCCTCCCTAGTATAAAAACAGATACGGCCTTGTGTTCATGTGGCTTGTACAGTGTGTCAGTGTGAGATTTAAAAAAAAGTATCCTGCAGTGGCTGAAAAGGAGCTTTCCTTGCTTCATGAATTTGGTCCCTTTTCCACCACTCCCCGCCTCCCCTTTCCTGCCGTGGTGGGGCAAGCATTACAGCTGTGCATGGCTGCCTCTTTTGTAACCTCTTCAGCGTGTTCACTTTGGGGAAAAAAAAAATAATACTGTAATACTGTAGTAGCATTACTGGCAGATAACAGACCACTTTAATTTGGATTTTTTTTTCTAGTATTGTCTAGCTACCATATATTACATTGCTACAGAGCTTAGGAAATTGGCCAGCAGAGAGAAAGGCTACCTCGCTGTGGCTGTGACACACCGGATCAGGTTGGATCTCCTGAAGAGGACGGGCGATGTCGAGAGCTGGCTCTTCCCCAGCGAGCACATGAGTAGGCTCAGCCTGGGGAGCTTTCTGGAGTGGAAAAGCCGGTGATGGGGGGAGGCTGGGGGAGGCGGGTGCTGTGCGCAGCCGGGAGCGGGCTGAGAGCCAAGTTGCAGAAGTGATGGAAAGAAAGAGACGTTCAAAAGACTGAAAAGTGGCGGGTTGAGTATCTTCAGCTTGGGAAGGCAATGGAAGTTGCTGGACTGATACTGCCTGGAGAGAGTTACACTTCAACTTCTTTTTAGGGTGTCTCATTCAGCAGGCCTGATTTTCTCCTATTTCTGTGCCATTTTGCTCTAGTTTGTTGTCTTTGTGTTCTAACGCTGCAAAGGGGCAGTGGCCACAAAGTGCTGAGGGAGATCAGAGGGGTCATGGGTGGTTTTGGACATCATAAGCGATTCTCTTCTGGTTCAGCCATCACCAAAGCTGCAAAACACAGCCTTGGGGTGAGCTCAGGGCCAGCGCAGGTAACAGTAAGGCTCCGTAACACTGCCTGTTGTGTATTCAGTTTCAGAAATAATACACTTTAAAAAGAGGTGGGTGACAGAAGATAACTACAAGTGGAGAGGTTAGCCAAAAAGAAAGCAGAAGGTGTACCAGAAAAGGGTAAAAATACTTGGGAGGTGCCAGAGTGTTCAAAGAAAAAGTTGGAGATAGAGACCTGCACACACCTGCTTACTATAGCCTTCCTGTATCACCATGAAAAACCACTCTGGAGACTCCGTGGTATCTTTTGATGTAACTGGTTTATTTACCTTGTTTGGTGTTATGTTTTCTTCAAAACACGATCCTATTATTCCAATGGCATCGCCTACTCAGTCCCAAAGCTCTGTGTTCTAGGCCCCGCAGTCCCAACAGACTGACACAGTAGAGCCAGGGCAGATGAGGGCCACCAAGAGCATTACAGGGCAGGAGCCCCTGGGTGTCAAGAGGCTGAGCAAATTGCTTTGCACAGGCACCAGGAGAGAAGGCTCAGGCTGGGGGAGACCTTGCTGCTGTCTGTAACTTACATCAGAGGGTACAAAAGGGAAGACGTGGCCAGACTGTTCTCAAAGGTGCACGGGGCAGGACAAGTGGCATGTGTCAAGTTATGATTACATACAAGGAAACTATTGTTCAGTCAGGAGGCTGGTCAAACACTTGAACAGGATCCCAGAGAGGCTGTGCAACCTTCATCCCTAGAGATATTTTGAACTCGGCTGGCAAAGCCATGACCCGCCTGGTCTAGCTGGATCCATTTAGAGCAAGATCAGGACTAAATGATCTCTAGAGGCTCCTTCCAATGTAATTCATTCTGTGGTCTAATCAATTATCTTCTTTTTTAGTTTCCACACCACCTCTTATAATATTGATAGCTTCAATTAAAACAAGGAACTTCTGCTCATTAAACAGCTTTTAGCGTTCTTTGTAGAAACAGCCTCTGCAAAATTTCTTTTATTTTTGTCACTTTTTTTTTTTTTACCTCTTGTTGCAGACAAGCCGTCTTGAAATATACAGCCAAATTGGAGAAACAAGAACATAATGATGCTGACCCTCCAGCGTGGCTTGGATATGACCGGGATGGTAACATACTCACCTTCACCAAAAACACGCAGTCTCAATAAACAAATTCTTGAAAATGAAAGATGAAGAAATTGCACAACATCTTCTACAGTTCAAGGATTTTTCACCAGAGCATGAGAAGAACATTATATTATTTTTCTTAAAACTAACCACACTTTAATAAAAGGCCCTTTTTTGAATTAGTAAGGAAGCATTGGAAATCTTTCTCGCAGGAGTGTGTATGCCTTCCAGCAAGATAGCCGCACTGAAACAACATTGCTAACTTTCAGATGTTGATTCAAGCTGTCTTCATCTTTCAATAATGAGTAGTTTTTGTAGTCCCATGCAGAGTAAGCAATAAATAAATCTGCATGTGCTTGGGGCTCCTGTTTGCCATGAAGGTCCTCTCCAGGACATAAACACTCTGACTTCCCACAGAACTTCACACTTGACATGGCTGGTACTCATCAAGTACAGCGATCTTGAGCAATGAAGAGCAGTGCATGGGTAGCGACTCCCGATTCCTTAATACGCAACTACACACACACATTTAAGCACACTTCTGTACTTCTCAACAGTCACTTGCGTGCCCAGAGCCCTAATTCTCATAAAAGCCTCTCAGGCCGAGGTCAACTCTCTAAGCGAGCTGATGTTTACATTCGCAGATCTGAGCTGGGGGCTGGCTGGCAGCTAATGGAGCCAGGAGAATCAAATAAAAAGGAGCACAGATGAGAAAAGTGTTAAATGATAAATTTTCTCCAGTTACAAGAATGTGTCTCCTCATCAAATTGACAAAAACAAAAAAAAAGGACACATGAGATTTGCCATTCAAATCCTAATTACTGATAACCCACTAATTTTTCCTTGTCTGGAAAAAAAAAAAAATTTCACCTCATTATAGCAGAACAAGACATTTCTCAAATGCCTTTGGGGCAACTCCCAAAGATTGGTCTTTCTTCAGCTCATTCTTGACCTTTATGTTAAAGTTCTAGCTGGTCTCAACGTTTATTAGCTTGGAAATAATATAATCAGAGTAGCTTTGGTGGTAGTGCAATTTTTCTGATGGCTTATATTTAAACTTCTTTAAGCAAGTAATGTTTAATTCCAGCTAGTTTTAGAATACGAATGCCTTAGCTTGCTTTCTTTTGAACGTGGAAGAAATAACATGTTCTCTTACTATGTTCTACCTTAAATCGCTGATGCAGCAGTCCCAAAAAGCACAGCCTCAATCATAGAGGCTGACAGGCTTTGTATTCCAGGTGAATAATGGAACCATTAACTGGACTCAATTTTAGGAAATATCTACTACCCTGTTTTTATTTTTCAATGCAGTGTGAATTTAGAGGTGCTTCTTTCACTTTGTCTGTAGCAGTGTACAGAAATCATCAGTTTCAAAAATTTTTCAGGAAATTAAAACCATTACACATTTATTAATTTTGTATCTTTTAAAAGTATAACAACAACTAATAACTAGTAATATTATATTGCTTTTAGTAATAATGAGTAATGTTTTAATATATTAGTGTTTATATTAAAAATACATAGAATGTGCCATACACATCAGCGCCCACCTCTTCGAAACAAACAGTACACACAACAGCAAACAGAATGTGGAGTATTTAACCACCCTGAATTGCAGTAAAAATGCTGCCCTTGTCTATTGAAGTTGAGCAGCCAGGGGCAATTGCACCTCTTGGGGAATACTGTGGGAAGGGAAAAGTTAATTTCATAATGGACCATTATGATCTAAAGCACGTACACACATATACACAACTTAAAACCTGAGCTGATACTCTGAACTCTTCTCTGCTACTCTCCGTCTGCTCAGTTGGCAGGAAGTCTTACATTTCAGTTTTAAAACACAAATTTCAGTACTTCTATAAGCTGCCATATATATTTAGGGAAAGGCTTTTAAAAGTTCCATTTACTTTACTGTGTTGTTTGTATTATGGTAACACAAAATCGTCCAGAAAAATCATGTATGCCTTTGTGCAAGGCACACACACTTCCCTCACCTCCCTCCTCTGCCTTTCTGCCTCAAAGAGCTTACAGTCCCGTCATGCAAGGCTGACAGCAAGTCACTGGAAATGTAGGAAATAAACAGATTACGGTTCTCATTTATTAGGCCAATACTTCCATTCTTTGGCAGCTTTTAATTCAGGGGAATGTTCACGTGGACTCTTATCTGAAGCCCGGTTGGTGGAGTGTTCCTCCTTGAAATCAGCCAGATCCATTGCACTTTTTGAGTATTTATTTTAAAAGCCCTTCTTTGCAGTAGACATAGCTACAGTTCTTATTTCTATTCACAAACAAGTGGGTCAGGATGACACGGAGCAAGATCCGTCATTTCATGTAAGTAGTTTTACACATACAGTACCCATGGACAAGGCAGAAACTGCTTAGGGGTCAAACACCAAATGAGAAGACCAAGTAACAACTACAGTTCTGAAAGTGGTTTTATCGCATCCATGGTACAAATAATTTGGTTGGAGAAAATTCTCTGCATTTTGCGTAAACCAGTAGAATTCCCGCAGTACCGAGGCATTTAATTAAAAAATATAAAATAGCTTGCAGACCATGCCATCTTGGAAGTAAATTTTCACATTTTCCAATACAAGATGTTGAAAATGCTTTTTATTTTTAAATTACTACTCCAAACTTTTGTTTGAAAGTCAGCAGCTTTTAAACTGATGTAGTAAGTGGGTCAAGTTAGACAAATTCTGAATATGCACGATCTTATAATTCCTAAAAGGCACTAAAAATAAACCAGACCTCTTAAGCACCAGCCACTGTCACAGGCAAGTCTTAGGTTAAATCACCCTCATTTTTAATATTTTCTCTCTTATATAAAGAATATACATCAACAAAGTTTCATAATTTTACAGAAATGTTCCTTTACGATTTTTTGATTTAATCTCTTTGGCCTATTTCACCTTTAAGAACTCTTCAGCTTGACAGACTGGATCCAGCTTTGGCTTTTAAGATACACTTTGCCATTTTGCGTATCAGCCTTAATCCATTTGTCTGTTTCATTCCTTTGATTCATGTGACCTGGAAAAGAGAGTTCCCTTTAGTTTAATTTGACGCTCAGTAAACACAGCATCTTCACATTGCCATTTTTTTCAAGCTCCTTGGAAATACTTGTAAGACTTTCATTTGGTAGAATTGATATATTTTTAACATTATGACATTTCATTCTTGGTACAGTTTTTTGCATTAATCTCATTTCACATAATATGTTATTACAATAAAGCTGTGGTTTTTGTTATGTAGTACTGTGGTTCTTATCATGGGCTAGGAAATACGTTG
>NW_009600767.1:0-18293 GCF_000690535.1 Cariama cristata
GAGGGAGGGGTGCTCACGTCCCAGCATTTTCCACCCTTGTGCAGTTGTCCCGGTTCAAGCCCTGAAAACAGAGGGTTAGGTCAGGTGGGTGCACCTGAGGCAGGCTGCACGTCTGGTGGCCCTGAAGTGGGATGTGGAGCCAAGCTCAGGGCATCGTTCTCCTCTCTATTCACCTCCAAGAAGAAGACCTTCAGATGGAAAAGTTCCCCAGAAGCATCACACATTGCCACCAGTAGGCCCTCCAACAGACACATGGCAGTAATGGCCAACCCTCGCAGCTCCCCTGCGGAGGTTTATATTCTGGCGAGGGCTTACCTTCCCTGGGGAGATAAACCAGGCTTTTCCTCATGTGTGGCAACTGTCCTCCATCCACAGAAAAAAAAAACCCTCTCACACACATTCATTTCTTTTTTTCCATTGAGTTGACCTAACTCGAGACACAGACCAAAACATGGAAGTTGCTTTTACTTGGGGTTGCAACGCACCCTTTTTGTGGCAAAAGTTGTCACCCGAGCCCCTTCAGACGCCAGCTCCCTTTGCACAGTTCCCATGTGTGCCCACACAGGCAAATTTGCTCACAGCTCCCAGGAGAAGAGTTGTGCCATGCTGCACAAGTGAGTAACGTCTCCGGAAGCCCTTCCAAAATGCACAGGTGATGGCAGACCCTGTGGGAACAGGTCAGGCTTTGCTTGCATCTGCATGGCAGCCTGGAGAGTTAGCCTGATGGTAGAAACATATGCCAAAGGATGTCTTGAAAGTAGATTAAAAGAAAATAGGAAATTCAACTTTGCTGTTTTACTATCCCTAGTGAATCATGTCTTTTTAACCACCTTTATCTCAAATGCACCTTCCTGGCTAGCAAAACATGGTCTCCAGTTTCAGCTCTGAGAGGCTCATTACACCTATCCTGCCTGTAAGGTCAAAGCAGTCCCAATTTTGGACTTGAACTCTTTTGTTCTAGCCCCAACCTGTCTTCTGCCCTCATCTTAAACTCTATGAGATTTCATCCTGTTCTCACCTATGTCCCTGATTATATGGCTGCTGATATCTTTCTGTCCAATTTCTCTGTAATATTTCACTGTGTCCCTAACTGGCAGTTATACATCCAAGATCAAAAGGAGCAATTCTCCATATCCATAAGATGCTTCTGACACTAAGATTTTGCCTGTGTCCATGAGGCTACCCTATTGTATCTGTTCTTCTAAATCAAACTGATGCTGGTTGGGCTCCAGCTTTCCCTCCCTGTATTTTCCCTCTAACAATCTCTGCCTCTTACCCATCTCCTCCATTGACTGAATGATTCGCAGCGCAGGATCTCCTTCTTTGATGTTGTCCTCCCAAACCCTCACACTGAGGAATCATTCCCCAATATACAGCACAGACACTGCAGCTGCTGTTTCGCTTCACCCAGAGAATCTCTCCCCACTGCTGTTAATTATAAGATCTGATGTGGTCTAATAGGCATGGCTATTAGATGCAAACATCCTCAGCTGCAAAACGCTGGGTATAGTTGCTGGCAGCTTTCTATTTTCTGCTTCTCTCATATTTTCTTATTACACTAAGTAAATATGACCTTTCCTTCTTCTTTACTAGAACAACCTATTTACCAGACATTGCAATACATAAGTAGTAAAGGCGATAGAAATGCACAGTAATGGAGCATTGAGGTTATAATTTGAATACTCGGAGAGCCTGGGCTATTCAGTCCTTGTTATGTGATGTTAGGACAGTTCTCTAGCTCCATGGTCCAGAGAAAAGGTATACATCAGAGGGAGATGAGCACTAAGAGTTATACTGGACTCCTCAATTCTGCTAGGCATAAAAATTGCTACTGAGGTATAGATAACTATTATTTGATTTTGTCTAATCACATGACTGCACCTTTTTCTTTAGAATGAGCTCTTAGACAAGACACCTGTGTTTTTATGACTCTTGCAGCTGACCACAGTCATGAAATTGCTGTGGCCAGAAGATGCAATGAACTGATAGCGCAGCAGGCATCTAGAAGCCACTGAGCTATGTAGCAGCTAGCTATGTAACTAGCTAAGCAACTCTCTGCTTCACGGCATTAGACTCCAGGTCTCACGATCACCAGAACCTACCATGAAGCTCCATTACTCAGCTGATCAACAAGTAGAAGAAAGAAATACAGCATAAAAAGAAAGATGAGGAATTAGATTGCTCTGTGTGTGTGTGTGACAAAACCATATTTTGGTTGGAGCTCAGAAACCATCAGGATGAAGATGGTACAGGCAGAGAAAAATTCAGCCAATGTGAGATCTGGAGTAAGAAAATTAAAATGAAAGTAGGACTGTTCTCCATTTTGGTGTACAGTTTTTGTGAGTGTGTGTGATAGACCATCTTAGTTCCTGATAGACCTGATGTGTAACATACACCATTCCTAAACTCATACTTCCCAGGGCCTTTAACCTGTTAATTCCAAATTCAGAGAAAACAGGGCTCCAAGGGATACCAATACACCTTGTTGTCTGCCTTCCCCAGCACAAGCCAGGATCAGATACCAAGAAATGACCCGTATTGTTTCCTTCATTACAAATTTAGTGAAATAGTGGGATATTAATCAAGCTATCTGACAGTCTGGGTGATGGGACAAATACTTAAGAGATGTTTTGTATATGTAATGATACACCTTCTTCAGGGACTTGGAGCCTTGCCTATTTTCAGGCTTAGTTTGCCTTCAACTTAATGTAGAGAAGGGAAATTAAAGGGAAGGTTTTACATCTCTGGATCCTCTTCAAAGAACTTAGCTGTGTTAGCCTGTCACTTACTAGTTGGGAATCCTTCTTCTTTTGTACCTGAAGATTAAATTTACCGTAAAACAAAACCCCATTTTTGTTTTGTACAGACTAACTCTGAGGAAGTAAGGTCAGGAAAAGCAATACCTAAATTATGCTGCTTACAATAACGTTTACCTGGCCTGCATGTATCCTAAATGGTAGGAAAGTATGAAGGCCTCCTTCCATTGCTACGGTTGGTGGGTTAAGCAGAGAGAGCAAGAGGGAAGTCTTCCAGAAGCAAGAAGATGACTTCTTGGCATAGTTCAGAATCAGCAGAAAAGTTAGCTTAAACCATCTTTTATTAAGGCTGTGCTGGATCATCTCTCTTTTACAGCAAGCACAATCTCAGCCATAAACAGCTTTACACTGCAAACATAACACAGAGAGACCAGGAACAGAATATACTACAGAGACCAAGTCTCACTTTCAGCGGTGATTCACAGGGCAAATGAGGACAAAATTAATATATGTAGGGGAGAAAAACTGACATTGCTGTGGAAACCATTTCACTTCATGACATTTTAAGTCTAAACGGTAAATTGCTGACAATGAATCAATGTAGTTTTGTGTTATTCTACTATTGCAGCCAGCCCAGAGTGGGCCATGGTGACGAATACCTTCCAGGCTATCTCCATGCAGCAGAAGCCCCTACCGTTTCAGCCAAAATGCCTGTAGTGACAGTATATGCTTTCTGTGGTTCAGCTAGAACTGGGAAACTTGATCTCATAAACTTCGTCAGCATGAGTTATATTTTTATTATATTAAATTGTGTCCTGGCATTTGCCCATACACCACATCACAGCCTCAGCAAGCACATAGTACAAGCCCCTCTGCCAGAGCATGCAGGCATGAGGGCAAAGTTACGGTTGTTGTGAGACCTCCAATCTCCGAGCCTGTCCAATTTGGTCATTATTGACATCTCAGCTGTGATGTTTCATCAGTGTATGTTCCCCCTCCCCTGCCTCATTCTTCAGCTTTCAGAAAGTAGGCGCTTGGTCCCATGTCTGTTCAGAGGAAGCACCATGACCTACACGTCTGCCCCTGACCTTTAGCCTGATCAATAAAACTACAAATTGGTCTTTTCTTATCCTCGGCACTTTAGTCATAAAATCCCTATTGAGATGGAATGAAACACTGAACTTTATGTCTAGGCGTCATGAACATATTTCGAGGCGGGGGAGAGAGACTGGCAGTATTTCAGCCGTCAAATATACAACCCTCTTTCTCTCGCTCACTCTCTGTGCAGCAATCCTGTGTGCTATATTTGAAACCTGTAGAACATCCTTATTGGTTCTATGTCCACATATCTTCCCAAATATTCTGGAACAGAGAGAACCTCGAGTGTCCTTTAACAATATTGTTTAACAATATTCCCCCCTTTGGTGACTCTCCCTTTTTTATGTTGCTGTGTAGAGATGACTGTCTCTGCATCTCTGGAAAGCTGGTGGCCAGATCCATGCCTCCTGAACGTATTCTCTGGGCTACAATCAAAGGAAAAGCCACTGACCAAAATTCTTAGAAAAAGGATCTTTTACCTTTGCACACCAGCAGCCATGCATATCAGGTGCAGATAAGATGCAAATACACTCTCGGCTGTGCTTCTGTTAAGAAGGATTTGTTTTAATTCCCAGGCTAGCCTAACACCGTGGAAGATGCAGAAATTGTCCCGTGCCCAATGCAGATGAGAGCTGTTTTCCCTCTGAGTTTGCTGAAGGAGCTTGAGATAGTCTCTTGTGTGACACAGACAGTGCGTTCAGGGAAGATACAGCTTACACTGTCATGTTCTTCTTGTAAGCTAACCCATAAGCCAGAGAGAAGCCTTTCGCCTGCCACATCCAGCTTGTGCTGGCAGCAGGCGATGCAGCAGACATTAAACACAGGTTGTGCTGCGCTTGTGCTGCTTCAGTGGTTTGTGGGCAAAGGATGTGTTAGGGAGGCACTAGAGGGAGAGGAAGAAGAAACAGCACATTCCCACAAGGGAAGGGGAGGACAGGAGGAACAAGGGGTGAGACACAAGGACAGCCCTTCCTACTGTAGGATGGTTGCACTCCAAGAGGCAGAGAGGAGAGGGAGCAGCAATGGGGACTGCATGGAGTGGCATGTTCAGGAGGAAGAGAGGGAGAGGCATAATTTCTCTCAGAGAGGAACAGAGAGTGTTTTGGGAGCGATCAAACAAAAAACAGTAAAAGAGTTTAATGCTAAATGGGTGAGCTATTGTTGCTGGTATTTCTATCAGATATTTTGTTGCTGTCACTGCAGAGGCCTGCCTGTACTGAGGCAGGCGAGATGAGCGGACATGGGAGGGCACAATCTGATGCGCTTGTCTCGTTAAGCCCTGCAGCAGTGTTGGCAGATCTGATCTTGCATTTGCACTTGAGCAACAAACAGTACTTGGGTCTGAAAAAGCACCTAAGGGCTTTATTTTTTATACCTACAGCCTTTATCAGAAAATCAGAAGGGCCTTAACATGGCTATGAAGGTGCTTAATGTGTTAATTTACACCCATTGCAGAGCGATGCAGAGCAAGGAAGGACGCTATACTGCACAGTTTTGTGCACAGCTTGGAAGATCTGTTCCATACTCTTTACAGCAAAAAAGCTGGTGGAGCCACATGACTTTTTCACGCTGGCAAGATAGTTGTGTATTTAGCATGCTCAGCTGCGAGTAGAGTTGGAAACCGTACTTTTTACTCAACTGCACTGCCACGGAATGGCCCTGAATAACCTCCTGTGTCACTTCAGGGCTTTTAGCTGGTGAAATGAAACATGACTGTGAATCAGAGGCATAGCAGACTCTCTTCAAATTCCTTTTTGATAGTCAGGCCATTCCTTATGCTAGGAAGGTTTTTCATCATGTCCGTCCATCCATAAAAACCAGAAAGCCAGACCCAGTCAACAAGGTGGACCAGAAGACTAGGAGTCTTCTGGTTCTTGAAAGCCCAAGAGGAGTGGTATGAAAATAACACCCTCTGCTGTGTGTCTTTCTGACGCTGCTGTGTGCTACATAACACTGCTGAGTCTGCAAACATGATTTCCTCCACCTCAGCCTGGAGAAGAGGCCAGAAAAATTGTGTTAGAATCGCAGCACAGCACATGTTCAAGGCAGGCAGGTGGCAGGTTTAAAGTGGAGCAAAGAAAGAGCTCCTTTATGTAATGCACAGTTAAGCTCAGGAGTACAATTTCTCAGGATTTTATGGATGCTGGAAGTTCATATGAGTTTCGAAAATAATCAAACATAGCCCTGGAAGAAACAAACATACAGAAGGTACCTGATGCAGCTCTGCTGCTGTATTATACAGCGAGTTCTTAATCCAAAACTTGCTGAAGGCTGGTATTCAGGGCAAGGGTTGCTATATGCTGGCCCTGCTCTATACTCTTACCAAGGCACCACTGTTGGCCACTATCAGAGGCAGGACTCCAGATTACACAGAATGGTTTCATCTCCTGTAGCTGTTTTTATATATTCGTGCATAATGCAAGCTGAGACTAGAGTCTTCTGGATTTGCACACTTGGCAGGGAAATCCCGCCTTTGGGAAACAGAGGCTTTTTCTAAAGAGACTTTTAGTGATGTCAGCTTTTAATGACACTGGATCTCTATATCTGCAGAGATGGCACTTCCATCTTCACTTGTTCACCCTTTATTTCACTTGATCTTAGTGTCATAACAGAGATCAAGTTTTTATTATAATGTCCACCACAGTACCCTATAAGAAGAGTGAGGAACTATCCTTCAGAAGACTTAGATACCAAAAAAAGAAGATAAATAGAATATGCACAGCAGAACAGAAACGGAACACAAGCTGGGGAGAAGTTGGTCCTGTTGGAACTGCTGGAAAAATAGTTCGTGTCTCTTAACTCCAAGCCCGACAAACCTCACATGTCATGTCACCTAGTCTAGTCCCAGGCTTATTTTAAGTCCTACCTCAGAATGCTATTTTTTGCTATTTTCTTCAGTGCTTCCTGATTTCATAGCTGAGTGCCCTTTCCTCTAGTGAAAAGCACCGCTCTCCGATAATGGACAACAGCTCAGCTTTTGGTGGTGGTTATAGTTCTGTGTCACTATGTCCATCTTCTTCTCTTTTGCAATGCCATTAGGGACCAAAGGAGCTAAATTGTTGGAGGATAACACACCATTAGGGACCAGTCCTAGCTGCACAATACATTTCGAGCACACCAATGTCCACCCACCAGTTTCATCTGTAGTTCATGCCCTGTAAAAGGATTCCAGCACTGATATAACTGAGGCTTGCCCAGAGACAAACTCTGTTGGAAGCAGTGGCATGACTAGACCATGATTTTAGCAGAACCAGGATTTCATACTCTAAGTTCCTAATATGTTGGCTGGTGTCATATTTGAGCATGTAACTTGCAGTACTCTGTAGGACATAAAATACACTGCATACCAACACAGTTTTGTTGGAATTGATCTAGTCATTCTGAGTTCTTTATTCATGTGGCTGAGCTGAGCAAGGAATAAATATTTCTGGTACCAAATTTAGAAAGGGTGTATTTTATTGTAGGCGAGAAGATATTATCTTGTCTGGTGACAGTACTGGGGATTGACGGCAGTTTACAAAATGCAGAAACTGTGTGTGTGTGTTAATCTCTGATAGGCTTATCACTGTACTAAACTGCTTCCATAAACTGTAGGCCTAATGCTGCTTTCAGTTACACCAGCACACACCTCGTAGCTCCCAGAGGATTTTAAGCTATATAAATTACAGCAGAATTAGATGCCTTGTAGTGCCTGCATTTTTTGATGCTTATGTTTTCAATAGGTGGAACACATAAACACTCCAGATTGTTACTTACTTCACCAAGTTCGGTGTTGCTGGAAGGCAACTGATGATACCCACTAAGTGTAGCCAGAAGGGGCAGATTTCATAGACTGATTATATGGGGTGATTTAAGTGGCACTCATTGTCACTGGGCTTGGGGTGTTTGTTTGTCTTGTTTTTACAGTGTATTACAGGTCAACTCATAATGTATGTTATACTCAGACTTAAGGATAAAATACCAAGTTCACAGAGGAAACATAAGAACAGAATTTACATTTCACTCATTTTTTGTTTGTCTCTGCTGTTCTTACACACTTGAATGTCAAAATGCTTTTATTGTATCCTAATCTACATCAAACTGTCCTGCAGGAACATTCATTACTCTTTTATTGTCAGCAAAACACATTGAAACAGGGGTATTAAACATCTGGCTAACATACGTTTATGTGGCCCAAATGGCATATTCAAGTTCTACGTATATAAGAATTCCTTTGAAAACAAAAGAAGTCTTGCCTCTGATTTGGGAGAGAACCTGTCAAATATGAGCTGGTATAACTAAAGCAGTGGTCTGTGCCTGAGACAATGGATAGCTTAAAGCAGTGCTTGAGAAGTGCAAACTCCTCTACTCTACCACTAATCTTGTTTTAAGTCTAATGAGGGCACTTTGTCAGAATTAACTAGTTTGCTGCTAAGCCCCGGTGATTGACAGAGAGGCAATCATAGGACTGGAGATAAGGCAAAAACTGAATATTGCCAAAAAAAAGGAAATGTGTCAAGAGCGGAAGGAGCAGAGACATATAGAAGAGCAGAAACCAGAACAAACATGGATGTTTGGAAAGGACACAAAGGGCAAAAATGTGTGTCCGTAGAAAGTGGGCATGTTTTCTTCCCAGTAGAGAGGTCTCTCAGCTGGGGGTGAGGGTAGGACCGAAGAAGGAGATGCTGTTTGCAGCTCACAGAGGTGTGAAAGCAGGCACAGCTCAGCTCCTGTGAGGCTGGTGTGAGGCTGCCTGGGAGGTAAATATCCAGGCACCAGGTCACAGCCCTGGCAGCTCAAGGGTTTTCAGCCTCAGAGAATTTTCCTGCTGCCACAGCGTGTTTGGGGTAAGGAAAGTGAGTTTCTGCAACAGTGGACAAAGGGCAAGGAAGGAGGTTCCACAGGCTGAAAAGTGGGGGCGAATGGGAAGGATCAATGGTACTCTGGGTGGCATCAGTGTGATGGAAAGAGTAGTAGATTTCAGGAGAGTGTGAGCAAAAGAGGATGGCAGTGGGATTTTCAGATTTATAAGAGACCACAGATAGGCAATGGGGTCTGTAGCCTTTTCTCCAGTTCTCTTGCCATTTCTCCCCGTGATGCCTGTTGTGCCTTCCTTACTCCTTGGAATACATGGGCTCCATTTCCAACTCGCCCCTCCATCCCATCTGTCATCTGTCCGCATTCTATCCCACTGCACAACAGCTCCTCCATGCAGCAGAGGTTGTTGTCATAGGGATGGAGGCACAGGGGCAGAGCTAGGAAGGTGGAAATGGCAGAGGAAGGAGAAGGGGAAACAAGTGCAAATGATGGATGCTGTTGATGTAGAGGACAGTGAAGGCAGGGTACAGATTGGGCCTTTTCAGGCTAGGAGAGCCAAGGCACCTAGTTATCCTTTACAAGGCATCACCCTAATACTACTCTGCACCTCACAGCAGTCTTAAGTCACTGTAGTATGAAGTCACATGGGGATTGGCAGGGAAAGGTCTACTCCTACCAAAAACATACTTTCTTGGGACACATGAGTGTGGGATCCCCTTAGAAGACACATACGCTGTAGCAGCTGTGCAGGGCTGCAGCCTCTCTCCCACTGAGGGACCTCCAACCCTGGACACAGCTGGCTGGCAGACACGAAGGGTGCCGGAGAGGGACACTACTAGGAGTGCTGAACAGGCAAGGCGGGAGATGCAGATGCTGTGCCAGGTGGCAGGAGGTGGGGTGAAACAGGGGGTAACTGATGTGTCTCATGCACAAGGTACACCAGCTGGCAGGGCTGCCAAGCCCCTCTCCATACAGGGATGGGCAAAGCACAGGCAAAACACCACTCTGGAAAGAGACAAGACTGAGAATGAGGTCAGATTCATAACATATCCAGATATATAATTTCCACCATGCAAGACAGTTCTGCACCTTTATTCAACATGATAGTTAAGAAGTTTGTAAATAAACAGGAGGAAAAAGCCTGTGATCAAGGCACTGTCACAGAATTCAAGAGTCAGTGGCTGCCCAATAAAAACATGGGCCACTTGTTTTGTTGGATAATGGAGCAAATCTCATCTTTTTTCTTCTGTTTTAAACTGTAATAACAATACTGTGGGGTTTTGTCAGATGCTTTGATCACTTGGCCTTATAGGTTTATAGTATGTGCCCACTTTACAAATTTAGCTAGTGTATTAGTCTATTCTGGAGTAACTAAATTACTTCAGTGTGATGACTTGGGGTCCAATTTTCAAAAGCCCTACCAAATGGCTTAAAAACTTGCATCATATTTTCCAGAGTAACTTCAGCACTTCCGACAGGAGACATTTGTGGGTGGTGAGGGAAGAGCTGCTATATAAAGTAATACAGGTTTGGTTTCTTTGGGCCGAATTAAAAGGGGAATATAATAACGATAACAATAATAATAGTAACATAATAATGATAGGTTAGCACTCTGTTAGCTGAGCTCCAGTAACTCTGCTGCAGTGATGCTGCTGCCCTCAGCTGCCCATCCTCCCCTCTGCCAAAGCATCGCTGCCGCAGAAACACAGTGGGTGGAAGGGGATGTGTGCCTGGCTCCTTGGCTGTCCCCACACGCAGCCCACGATGGCTCTGGCTAACACGTGCTGCTGTGAAGTGCAGCAGTTGAGCTGCAAGCACACATTTCCCAGTTCTGCTCCAGAGATAACGGCCTCTGGCAGCGAGGTGGGCTGGACAGCAAGGGGATCAGGAGAGCATCCGACCCATAAAAATCAGAGTTCTTATTTTTAACCAGAGGAATGGGGACCCTTGTGCCATGTCTGAATACCTATGTCCCTACCATAGGATTGTCATGCTGATGGTGTCTGAGAGGCTTTTCTGTTGGGCGAAGCCCAGTGTTTGGTCCAGGGAAATAAGTGTTTCCAATGACGCAGAACGAGTGACCTTTTGTTAACCAACAAGAACAGTTGAAGCGTAAGAGTTAGGTGCAGCCCCTCTGTCTCAGGTCATAACCAGAGACCGGTGCAGGAATTGTTGCCCTGGAGCTGCGCCATGTCCCACTCAGTCCTGGGGTCAGCCATCACCCGTGAGCCGAGGCCGAGCCCTGCCCACCACTGTGCCTGCAAAATGTCCATGCTCTTCCTCTCAGCTGAAACAGCTGTTGCTAGGGAACTGCTTAAAGTCAAAAAGACAGCAAAGGATGAGAGGAGAGCAGCAGCTGAAGGTTGACAGGCCGGAGGCTGCCGAATGGGAAGGCAAAGCGGGGAGAAAGCTGAGAGGGTCAGGAGAAAGGAAGGACCGAAGAGTGTGGGGGGGGAATTGTTTCCCATCTTGCCCCAGAGCAACAATTCCCTGTCCCTTTCAGGACTGCATTTTCTTAAGATTGCTAAACAGCTTCCTTTGATTTTATTTTTTTTTTAACATGGCTGGGGGGGAGGTAAGATCTCTCTCTTTTCATTTAATATGCTTTCACATGATACTTTGTGCTTAATTATCACCCCTCTCTCTGTCCCTTTCCTCTTGTTATAAAAAATACAACTCTTATTTTTGCTTTTCCTCACTCTTAGGTACTGTTACTCCTTTCCACTGTAGCACTGAAATTATGGATGCACCTCATTTTATAAATTCAGATCATACTAAAACTACAGGGTTTTTGTCTTTTCACTCAAAATTTTCCTTCTTCCTGGAGTTATGGTGTGCTGACAGGTGATCTCTCTCTCTGGGAAACATCAGGTTTGTAGAGTTATTCACCTTACAGAGCTACCTAAGCTCTGGTCAAGATCTGCTTTGTTCACCTAAGGGCCTTTTTCAAAGCCAGCTGAACCCAGCAGCAGGTTGTCCTCACATGAAACTAACTTTGGATTAGGCCAAATCATTACGAATCACTGTCAGCCCATAGCTCATATGTAAGAGCTGTGGCTTCTATTTGCATCTGGTGGCATTTGACTGCTCACCAAAGTGACTAGACACCATTAGAGTTGGTACAGCTCTCTGCATGGGTCCAAACCATGGTTCAGACTCTGGTGTTAAGTTCTCTCAAAAGATGCTTCAATGTCTCTGCCACCGCACTGTCTATTGTGTAGGTTGGAGTGTGGTAAGTGATGGCGTTTGAATTAGAGTGAATTCTAATTGTGGGCAGTACTAACGCTGTCTGAATAGTGAACAAATGCATCCAAATAAAGAACAAGATTATGTAGTTCATTGCCAAACAGAAATAGAAGGAAACAAAATATTCTTTGCGATTTAAAAAAAATAGTAACGTCATGTGGATAAAAGGGTGGGTAACAAGATCTATATATATGAAGTCATTAAAGAAAATAAAGTAAGTTATGTGTGAAGTTTCCAAACTCACCTGTGGTTGCAATACCTTCCAAAGAAAGCCATGGCATATAATAAAAAGCTCTGTTTTATTGGTTTCAAATACTACAATGTATAATTGACTTATGGCAGGGGCGGGTGGTAGGATAGGTAGTATTTCACTTCCAAGCATCTGGTCCAAAATCAACCTTGGTTAGCAGCGATTGAATGTTATTAGTGTTTGATGGGTCTCTGGTGGAACCTCTGAAATGCGTCGGAGGTTTCAGCGCACTTCCTAGTGGACAGGTGCCCATACCACTAAAACCACAGCTCTTTTGGAGCTAGTGACATTCACTCTCATTGGCAATCTCAGCGGAGAGGCTCATGACTGAATGGAGTGTGGAGCAGTCTCCGTGCTGATATTTCTTCCTGCAGAGAAGCTCCACCGGTCCTGCGCTGAGGCGCGGTAAGGGAGGTACAGGGCTCAGTGGACTGCTGCTCCTATCTGTTCTGAGGCCAGAGCAAGAAAGTATCTTTCAGCTTTTGGACCAAGGCGGATAAAGGGAGATTACTGAGCATGCAAAAGCCCTTTCTTCCGGGAGAGAAACCAGGGAGGATTTAAGCCTTACATTAGTGCTTGCTCTCTTGTTCCCAAATTGTCAGGCTTCTGGAAGGAAAATTCTGTTTGTTGTGATCTTCAGCAATCTCCTCTGCAGGACCAAAGGAGTTGTTATCTTGACTGGGTCTTCTGTAATGCTTGAAGTTCTCTGTGGCTGGAGATATGGTCATCAAGAGGCATGAGTCACCCTAAGAATGCACAGAATAAAATGACTGGATAGGAACCATGTCATTTTCTGGACTTGGAAAGCTCACTCCATCCTCTCTACTCAATGACAGGCAAGAGGACTGACCTCTGGAAATGAAGGCTCTTTGGCACTTCAGGCTTCGTCTTTAGAGGCTATTCACAGAGATCCATAGCTCATGTTTCTTACTGACATTTATGTTTTACATATTGCTTTCACCACATCGCCCTCGTCCTATTGCTTCTTAGCAGGCTACTAAATCCACCTGGCTTTTGATGGCTCTCTGTCAGGCTGCTTCCCCCAACCGTCTCCAGGCCCTGTTCATTTCCCTTAGTGAGCAGGCACATCTTCTGCTTTGCTCCTGTATTCATTTGCACTTGGCCTTGCAGTATCTGCCAGGCAGTTCAACACCGGAGTCTGTCGTTATCCTAGGTAGACTGTATTAGGTGGCTTCTTCATTAACCTCTTTGCTGCTATAGGAGAAATGGACTGCAGAAAGCCCTTGCAAAGACAGAGGGTGAGCCATGGTCAGCAAGGTTGGGAAGGAAGAATCACCCAGCAGCTACTGTGCAAGAAGCTCAGGAATTCCCTTATTGCTATGAAAATCCTCAGTAACTCATGCATCAGATGCTGGATGACAACAAAAAGTCACTACCCTTCTGATGTGCAATATGGTCTTTTAGTAAGAGAAGCATTTGCACAGAAAGCTAGCTGCGTGCCAGACCTGTGACTGCAGCTGGCCTTCTCGGTGCATTCTCCAGCCTCTTACTGCATCCCAAAGCAGCAAAATATGGCTTTGAATCACCCCTCTGAAGGAGCCCTCCCATTTCAGTAATGATACAGGCCACATGGACAAATGAGCTTCCTAACCTAGGCAGCATTCATCTCGTCCTAAGAGGTGTCTCTAATAGATGGAAGCAACGTCATGTATAGCCACTTGTATCTCCCCACTGATGATAGAGGGAGCTTGAATTCATGCGTATATACCTGGTTTTTAGATGGCTAAACTCAGCTGAAACAAACCCCATGCTTAACAGTCTGAAGATGACAATGGGGTGTTTTAAATGGTGGAAGTGTAAGTCATCTGAAGTTACAGTTGCCTTCTTACAGCTTCAATATTTCCTGAAGGTAATGAATATATCTCAATATTATCCAGCAGGTCAAATTTGTCAAATAAGATAAAAGATGAGTTAAACCAGAATATGACTTTTTGTGTCCAGAAATAGTTCTCTGGGACCATAGAGTGTGAGTAAGCTTTGAACTGGAAAGGAATTGAGTTGATATTAATTGACTAGTTGCCTTTGGCCTGCGCAGATAGAAAAGTCCAGCTGTAGTTGCTGTCAATAGGAGACAACAGCATGGTCAGTGGGGTATGAAGCAGTAAATGATGAAAGGTTTATTCATGCTACCTAACAGGCTGAATAACAAAAGGATGGTGGTTTGATCAGATGTGGTTGAAGGGAGAGTTCATGTATCAGGAACAGCATGGTCTTAGCTAGAGTGATGGGGACTGGAGAAGGAAGGGGATGGGCCCTGGAGAATGGCAGTGCTGGCAAGGCAATATTTCATAACAGGGAGGATCAGCAAGGCGGAGGATCAGTGAGGCAGAGCCTTAGCATTGAAGTCAAAACAGTTGAGCATGATTCACTGAGAGTAAAGTTATCTCAGTTGCCTTTCATGTGCAGAGGCTGATATCAGAGGATACATGAAGAAGTTGTAAGAAGGGCCTTACAAACTCCAAAGAGAAAAGCCACTTCTTGACACATGGAAAGAGAAACTGTGTGTGTCTGCAGAGTCCTCTTCACTCCACACCAGTTTTTTCTGTGTCTTTTGAAGAATTTGCCTTCCCCTCCTCCAGATGTTTGCAGCTGTCATTTCCTTTTCCTCCTCTGTTGAACCTTTCTTCCATCATCTGTTCCCCCTCACCTACCCCATTGAACGTGGGCCATTCTAGCAAGCAAGTTCATGTCATCTAAACTGCAGTTTCCCTCCTGTAATGAGGAGATGGGCAGCTTAAGATAAACAGTATCAGAAGCAGCAGTTTTAGTTCCTATATTGCCTTGGAGTAAGTTAGACTCCAGCTCTGTGGGCTCCTGGTTTTGGCAGTCTGTCTTTCACGGTTCATATTCTAGTATCAATCAAAGCTCTTGGGGAGGAAAACCCTGGAAGTACAGTCTGTGGGAATTTCAAACATAAATATATTTATTTCAATCACAATCATGAAAGGCATTTTTGTTTGTTGTTTTTTTAGTACAGAACCAGGACAGGAAGATGCTGTTAGGATGCAGTGGTGTCAAAAGCTGTGGTGGTGCTGTGGCTTGCCATGTTAGCAAATGCTGCAGTGTAATAGGAATGGAGCTCTAGCGCAAAACAGATTTACACATTTTGGGGGGGTTAAGTTTGTCTAGCTGTAGTCTGGCTCCATGGGCTGAATGCCCATTAACAGGTATATTTCTGAAACACGTATTTCCATTTAAATGGGAAAACAAACTAAATGGGGACAACCAGGGGATTGACTTCAGAAGTGCACCTTTGCGCTAAAATAAAATGCTAATTTAGACACATGATATGTAGCCCTAACTGTGCCTCCCCTTTTATAAAATAGAAGAAATGATGTTCATTTGCTCCAGGAGGAAGGATATTGTTAGCCACAGTCCATTTATCTGCTCAAGTGCAATGCACTAGCAATTGACGATGAATACTGGATATTTAGAAACATTAACACTTGGAAAGCATATAGGAATGCCCTAACAAGAATCATACCCTATGTTAACTATACTCTCTGTGTTTTAATGATCCACCCACATCCAAAATGTTTCCTCCCTCTTTTTTAATCCTTCTTTGGCCGCATGCCACATTGACTTGAAAAAAGTAGTTTTCCCTTTGGATTACATGTGGTTGAGAGCCCCTTGCTAAATGCTGAGAACCCTCAATGCCTGCTGACTCTGGTGAAAACTGATGGCACTCAACACTCTAAAAAAGCACAGAGTCTTCTGCCTGTTAGCAAAGGATGTGGAGAGCAAATGGCTCTGTGGGTGTGAGCACGTCTAGAGGGAAAAGAGGAAGCAGCTGTGTGTGAGAAAAAAAGAATGACCAAGGAAAAGAGTTGTGTGTATGTGAAAGGGGGAGACTAATACAGTTAAAATTGAAGTGATAAATCATACCTGAGATCCCTCTTGAGACCTATAAATAGGAAACTGAAAAGCATTTCCTTCTATTTATTTTATAAGTGCTATAAACTTTATCAGCTTTTAGTATTGGAGACTTGTGCAATATTTATGGGCTGTTTACTTTAGAAGTTATTCAGAGGTTAGCGTCAGGAGGCTAATGAAAAAGAAAATTGGGATGGGTAAAGGAAAGAGGGCTTTTCCTATAGCCCCATAATAACAAAAGCATCACATCTGAGTTGCTTGGCCCTCTTCTCAATGTCCTTTGCTCCAGGGATGCCTGTATTTCTCCAGCAGGTACTTACCCTGAGCTTCACAGCTCCACAGGGGATCACAGAGAGCATCACTTACTGGTAAAAATGAAGACAAACTTGTTCAGGAATTCCTATGAGGAGACTCACAGAGTGAAGAAGGAGATTGCACAATAGGACTTGCAAAGAGGAGGTGCCTTGGAGGGTGTTTCAGAGATTTGAACAGATTAAGGTATGTAAAGATCCTCTAAATGGACCAGAATCCAAGATCGGCCTCAAGTAGTCTTCAGTTGCAATACAGAGGAAGGCTGCTGCGGGAATGTCCTCTTACACTGGATAAGCTGATGGCAGTATTTTTGTACTGATTAGTAGGTCTGAACAGAATAACAACCTCCTCATCCCTCACAGAACTTCACACCAAGCACAGTCCAAATGTCTGATTTGTTTCTTAATGTCTGGAAACATTATTTCAACTTTCCACACTCATGCAGTTTCATAGATGGCTTATTTATGCTCTTTTCTTTCAAAAAGAGACAACAGCTGTTTTCAAAGGGTTTTTTCCAGAGAAAGATAAAATCTCTTCAAATTTATAGCTGGGTGAAAGATCTTTCCAGAACCTGCTGCTATGTAGAAGCCTTCTATCGGAAAAAGTTGCAGATTTTTCACATAAGGAAATATGACCATACAGAGACTGCTGGGCTCAGTTATATGAAGGAATTCCCCCCCAAAACTGTGAATACAAGCCAAAATGAAACAACTCTAGAGAGGACATCTTACTGGTAGGACGGGAGGCCCAGTCCCCGTTGGGGAAGGCACAGACACCAAAGATGGCATCGGCAAAGCACAGAGACTCTGTGCTGCCTGGTCTTTTCTGTACACAGCTGTGGGATGAAAACTGGACTAAGAAGAAAATGTGACACAAGACAGCTCACGCGTCTCAAAGGTGGGGACTAGCATATCAGTATCTCAGTCTCTTCACCATATCACGGAAGAGCCCAAGAAGTGTCTAACTTACCATTTGTAAGTACATTAAGAGAAGTGCCCAGTGCTTATGGGGTCTTTAGTATGGCAGACAAAAATGGGCCAACAACTCATAATGTTAAGCTAGATACAGGCAAACTCAAACAAGAAATAAGACCTGTTTTTTTAACAAATATAAGAATGAAGTACAAAAATATGCTGGCTTTGGCACATTTTTAAAATCTTCAAATCAAGATCAGATGCTTTACTGGATGATACATTATTTTAACTACACACAAGTTATTGGATTCATTACTGAAACAGCTGGATAATGTCTCTGGCATGTGTCAGATTAGATGATAGTGTATTGGTCCCTTCTGTCCCTAAAACTATAAGTTTGTAAGCGAAGAAATTACTTACTCATGTAGATGTAGAATACTGTCTTCATTATTTGACTATAAAGACCTTATTAAAAATCCCAAACACAGAACCAAACAACCCTTTTATGAAGTGATGTTGTAGGGAGTATGTATTTTTACCTATGGTCCGCCTGTATAGGCTGGATAAAACTTTGGCCAGTGGGAATTGTGTCTTGAACTTCAATAAGGATGAGGTTTAAAATGTTGCCCCTGCCAGCAACTGTCTGTTACCTTCTGAGAAACTTCCAACTATTCTTCAAAGAAATTCAGCAGTGCACTGCCTGCTTGTCAGCTAGTGTCAGATGGACTAACAGCAAGTTTTGTTCAAGTCCTTCAAAGAGCCCTGGAACAAACATTCAAGGATAGTCTTACGGTAATTTTTTTAAAGTGTACTATCTTACAAGTGTCTGCTGCTGTTTACTCTGAAGAAAATGCTGAGTACATTATTTTTAAACCACCATTTTACAGATTAATTTTTATTTACTTGTATGGGACTTATCAAAAGAGCTGGAAGAAAAAATTCTTTAGAGTAAATAAACACAATACGTGTATCCTAGTATTTTATGTCTAGGCCAGAAAGTTAGTTATGGAACAACACAAGAGGGAA
>NW_009600767.1:18324-19286 GCF_000690535.1 Cariama cristata
GAAAAGAAGGTGTTGTCAAAGGATATAGAGCCAGTGTTGTAGCTAGAAAAGGCTGAAAGAAAAATAATGATGACCCATGGTTCAGCTATTATAAGACAAAGGTTCAGAGAGGGGAAAGGGCCTGAGTTACTGGAAAGAAAATGATTAAATGATTCTGCTCTTTACTGGCCTAAGGAAGATGTAAGTGAATATGTTACTGTTGAAGCCAGATTCAGGATAGAGTTGAGGAACAGTCCTTTCTGGCAGACAGTTTTAGCCACAACATAAATACTGATCTGCCAGAAGATTAAATCAATAAAAGGCTATGTTTTCGTAAGTGTAGTATATGCATGTTATTAACTGAAACAAGATGAGGCAACCTTCTTGCATATCATGCCTTTAAATTCTTAGGAAACTTCTCACCTTTGATGCAAGGAGTGATATGAAGGAGTAAAGACTTTTTTTTAATTTCAGATCCCATGTGAAGTAGGGAGACTAGTGCACCTCCAGACTTAGGAGTTGTTCTTCCTGTTCGTTTTTGTACTCAGAAATAAACCATCAGAAGAGAACATACAGGAGTTGTACTTTCTCCAGATGTAAACATGATACGAGAGAGGTCCAGCTGGCAGCCTGAAGACCAGAATCAGCCTTCCTTCCAGCTCACTGTGTCTCCTCTGAGGAGGTGGAAAACAGCTGCCTGGGCAGCACACTTGGACCTAAGAATCAAACACCTTCCCCCATGGTTGTGAAAAATTTGACGGTTAGAGTTGCACATGCAGGAGGGGATGGTACTGGCATCAAGCCTTCTCCTTTGCTTGTAGACTCCTACCAGCAACCTGGGAGTTCCTCTGAGAGACCGTGAAAGATTTCTGTGATCTCACCCTCCCGGCTGTGGAAGTAGATGCCCAGTTATGCTAAGGGGTTTAACAATGTTGAAGAAATGCTGAAAGAAAAAGCCAAAAACCTCCCCTCCCGTCCCCCCC
>NW_009600768.1:0-3483 GCF_000690535.1 Cariama cristata
CTTCTCTTTGTTGAACTTCATGAGGTTCCATAATCTGCTCTTTACTCTTGTATATATAATATAATGCTTTGACTACAAAATGTTGTGTATTCTTCATCTGGTTTTCCAACCAGATTTTCAATACGTAAATGGAGATGACTTTCTGAATGCATTTATGTTCTTTAATTGAGCATTCTCGAAATTGAAGGAGGAAAAAAAATGTTCTTTCTGCGTTGTGGCTATATTCCAGTTACAGTTGTGAAAAGGCTAATGTAGATGCATTACAAGTGACTCAGCGTGAGGAGCAGTTTGAACGCTGCAAAATACGGTTATAACAAGGATACAAATTTTGAACTTTTATCTTTAAGTAAATGAAAAGAGACAAACCAAGCCTGAAAAGAGCCCAGCATCTTAGTGTATCGTTTTGTTGAAAGTTAATAAGAGTTCTTTAAGTTAATAATTTTATATTTATTTTATGTCTTTATTTTTTAAATGGCAGACTTAAAAAATTGGCAGTAATGGTTGACCTTCCTTTTTACAGAGCAGACCACTTCATGTTTTTTATTGTTATACATCCTTTTAAATTTTAATGAATTATTATTGGTGTGTGTATAAAGAACACTTACTGAAAAGGATACTAACTAGAAAGGGTTGGTTCCTTATGCTCTTTCTTCTCACCTGATCTTGAAACCTGCCTGTTACCTCTCGGATTATTTTCCTGCTCTTGTTGCCAGCATCTCTTTCATCACCTCATTTTATTCCTTTTTTGAGATATCGTTATTCTCTCCAGCACCCAGAGATGACATCTACAGCTTTGCTTGTGTACATATTGAAGTATCACCTCTGTGAAGCTATCTATATCTGAATGAATTTATCAGATTTTGTTGTACTGCGCTGGGCTTATGTGGCAGGGTTTGGGTAGTGGGGGGGCTGCAGGGGTGGCTTCTGTGAGAAAGCACCAGGAGTTGCCCCGATGTCAAACAGTTTCAGCCGGCTCCAAGTCGGGCTGCTTCGTTTCCTGACGCATTTTAAGGTTTTTGGAACAAGGAGTAGGCCACTTAGAAGTCCCAGGTGAAAATTAGAGGATATTTCACATTGTAAGGTGAGACATGGTGGTGAGGCAGTGGCAGAGGTTGCCCAGAGAAGCTGTGGATGTCCCATCCCTGGGAGTGTTCAAGGACAGGTTGGATGGGGCTTTGAGCAACCTGGTCTGGTGGAAGGTGTCCCTGTCCATGGCAGAGGAGTTGCCCGTGGCAGGGGGACTGGAACTGGGTGATCTTTAAGGTCCTTTCCAACCAAACCATGCTATGATTCTAAGAATCAGAGAAGTTTATGGTAGATGTGCACAATAGAAGAAACGGACAAAGTCAAAGTACGTTTATTGATTCAAAGATCTTATCTTAATCTTACCTTAGAAATTGCAGATAGAGAGTTTTTAACTGTTTGCAGTCAGAACTAATAAAAGCTATAATCTAGTTTCTAGTCTTAATGACTAAAATGCTGTAGTATAGTTGCAGGGAAAACACTGAATTTAGTAATACTGCCTGATGTTCATATATTAAAAACGTGAAACTTATACAAAGTGTTCTTTAACAACATTTAACGACTTGCTGTGTTCCTGTTGGGCATATGCATTACTGTAGGCATACTGAGCTTTGCAAAGATGAATATAAAATCAAGTATATTTTAATTTAACTAAACACTTGATGCGTGAATGGTTTATGTTCAGAAAGAAAATAGCTCCAAAATTACTTTAAAATAAGTCTTTCTTTTTTTCTAACAATATGTAAAATAAAGGTGTATGTGTGTCTTAATGTCTGTGTTGGTTTTTTTGTATTTTTTTCCCTGGGCACTGAGGAGAATAGGGAGGGACAGTGAGCACATGGAGAAAAGTACAAACCATACTCCACAACCAGGAAGCTTCCCAGAAGTCTCTCTGCTCTTTCAACTCCCTCCAACCAAGGAAGTGTTAATTTAAGAACCTTGCCTTTTCCTACCTAACAAGACTATTGAGTTATTTGGAGTCAGTAGTGCTGGAGACGGTAAAGATTAAAGTAGCAGTCTATAACTGGGTCAGGGAAACAATTGGTGGATTTGTAGGCAGAACAAATGATTGCCTCCCAATAAAATTTATGTAGAAATAGATGCAGTTCTGTTGGTTCCTGTGTTTTGGCCTAGTGCCAAGTGGCTATGCAAACAGAGAAACCACCAGAGTATGTTCATGCATCTGTCCAGCGGGCTGTCACAATTTATTAAGGAGTAAACACTAGGAGAAAAGTCCAGCGATCATGTGATTCATTTAATAGAACATACAAAACAATTTCTGTTCTGTGCTCAGGATATGGTAAAGTACCTGTGACTTCTAATGGTGGTTATTGTTTGCGTTTTATTTAATGGATGGAAAGAAATCACAATCATAAAGCTCAACCAAATGCCTCCATGTTAGTTCTTACTATTTTATTTTTGTTTCGTCACTGTGATTCATACACACTTCAATATGTCTGCTTCAAAAGATCTACGAAAGTAGAATTGGAAGGCAGAGGAAGAGTAGGACTTACATAGTTAAGCACAGCCAAATGTGAATAGTTGTGTGTAGTTTACATGCAGATACAGGGGGTTTTTATCATTTTTCAAAACAGACAGAAATATGGAAACTAAGACTTTTTATAGTGTCCCTGTACTGACAAGGTTTATGATTTTTAAGGGGATGTAGCCTGCTATGAAGAAGCTGATGACTCCACAATAAATGAACTGTATTGAATCCTCAGATCCCTTCATGTTAGCTGCTAACTAGCTTTTGCTTGGCTATACTATTAGATCGTAATGTTTCATGGCTTTTCGTACCTGTGCTAGTTACAGTGTGTGGGCTTTTTTTGGTTGTTCTTAATGCTGATTATCTAATGGAAGACTGTCCTCACTACTCTGTTCTGTTCTGTATTTTCTCCTCCTCCTCCTCCCTTAGGAAATGGGTGGGAGGTGGGGGAAGGAAGGAGGAACGAGCTAACACTGAAAATCGTGTTGCAGCGCATCGTCTTCTGGCATGGTAGGTGGTTTCGGGTTGTGTGCCTCTTTTGAGAGATGTTTTTGGAAGCTGACATAAAACCATGCAGCCGATGAAATTATGCTCACTTCGCTGAGTGATCTAGTTGTGTAGTTGTGCACACACTTGCACATAGGTCTAAATTACCTTGGTCTTCTGTAATAAGTAGATCAGTATATACAGTTTTGAAGTAAAAGACATAAAAAATGTTTTTCACATTTACAGCTAACTATAGCTAAGTTTACTTTAGTTTCAGACAATTATTCTCAGTGGCTTGATTGGAAACTTGAAAAGCAGGGTTTGTATCTGTTAGCAGGTCATCCTCTAAATACAGTAAATTGTTCTATCTGTCCATTTTCTGTATTTTATGCAATGGCAGTAACAGTTATTAAAATACATTTGAAATATCAGAAGTTTTGTATAATTCTGTCAGGTTATATAAATTCAAGACTACTTACCTCCCC
>NW_009600768.1:3512-22531 GCF_000690535.1 Cariama cristata
TTAGTAGTTACTCATCTTTTTATTTCTGCAAACAAAAAAGGTATAATGAAGTATATTCAGTGACGATGAACATTTAAATATGAAAAGTACTTCAGTAAATGCAACTTTAAGCAGTTTACACTGCACACAGTGTTTGTTAATCTTAAAGTTGTCAGGCTAAACAGATATAGGACATGGGAAAAAAACCTCAGTGGTTTAGAAAGTTAAGATCTGTGTATATACACAGAAAATGTTGCCAGTAGGAAAGCAACAGGTGTCTTTAAAAAAAAAAAAATCCATTTTCCTCTCCACTTTTTGTATTAGTCCTGATGTTGGCTGCCGAAGCTCTGACAACAGGTCACAGACCTAAGCCTCTTTTCTGTTCCTTTGGCACTCTGGGTGAGGTAATGCATTCTCTTTACCCAGCAACGTGTAGCTTTTTGGTGACTGGAAGAAGGAACAGTCAGAGATCCAAGCTGCCAAAACAGAATTGAAATGCAGAGGAGAAACAGTTACTCAGCTGGGGGGGTGGGGGGAGAGAAAGAGAATACATGAGGAAGTAAGCTGAAGAGAGAAATGGGTATAGGGATGTGGGCAAAGGAAAATTAAAGGATTTGATCTCAAATCAGATTTATCATTCTCAAGACAGATGAACACTAGCTGTTGGACTGGAGGAGGAGAAAAAAAAAAAACAAACAAAACACGCTAACACCCGTCTTTCCACCTCATTGTCTGTCCCCATGAAAGATGTCTCTGATGCTTCTCATTCTAACCATGGGTTATATAACGCTTTAAAAATGGAAAGAAAAAACCAAACCAAACATCCCAAACTATTATTTAAAAAGATTGTAAATACATTAAATACATTTTCTCCCTTTTGATACTATCAAATAAAATACTTCGATACTGGTTTGACATTATCTGGGGCCATAAAGAAAGGGAACTTACCAACTGTGCTTGAAAACATAGTTTATGATACAGTAAAAGTGGTTTCACGTTCATCTTCATTAAATACAGTAATGGAGGAGTGAGGAAACTAAATTAACTTTTAAATCAGTGTTGTCTGAGTTATTTTGAAAATCAGCAAATTAGTTGCATAGTTGAAGACCTGACATGGGAAAAATTGCATGTACAAGGAAACTATTGTTTGGAGTTGCACAAAGCACTTCAGTTGCATTTACATGCAATAGTAGAGTTGGAAGGCAGAGGAAGAGTAGGACTTACATAGTTAAGCACAGCCAAATGTGAATAGTTGTGTGTAGTTTACATGCAGATATAGGGTTTTTTTATCAGTTTTTTAAAACAGACAGAAATATGGAAACTAAGAATTTTTATAGTGTCCCTGTACTGACAAGGTTTATGATTTTTAAGGGGATGTAGCCTGCTATGAAGAAGCTGAACTCCTGCATAGTCCAAAGGCGATAGTTGTGTTTCTGATTTTTGTACTCACAAAATAGTAGAAACAATTCATGAAAGACCATGCTGTTCAACCTGAATTAGTTATTTAATTCTAGGTGAATGGCTGGATTTTTGATGATTTTTTAGTGATTTTAAAATACATGGATTTTGTCTTTATTTATGGAGAGGTGTTTTATTTGTGGCTTGGTTTTGTTTTCTTACAGTTCTGATTTTCTATTTACTGTACTCAAAGACTGGAAAAAGAAGAAAGAGATGAGCAGCTGGGAGCTATGCATAGTAGGAAGAAGATGACATTGTTCCCCATAAGAAATACCCATGATTCAGTTTGGACCACTTGTGGATAAGATGGCATGCTTCTGTTTGATCTTGCTTCTGATGCTTTAATAAGATTATGCATTATGTACAGGAATGTACAGGCTCACTGAGGCATAATGGAGTAAGGAAGTGAGGATGGTCCATTGGGCACCTCCTCACCCCACCAACCATACAGTATTTTAGTCAAAAAAAAAAAAAAAACAAAAACCAAAACAAAACACACCCAAATATCAACAAACAAGAAACCAAAACCAGATTTCGGACTGAACATGTGATGTAACTATATGTTCTGGCTATTCTGTGATTTTGACTAGGTCCTATCACTGTGCATTCAAGTGATCATTAAAATGGTCACAATATTGATAGACTTCACAATTATGGGATTGTATCTTTGACTTTTAATTTTTCTAAGGTAATTCTATTAGAACTGAACAACTTTTCCCTTAGTTTCTACAGAAAAGATTGAATGGACTAGGATTTTTCAGTTTGGAAAAAAAGACATTCAAAAGCGTTTTAAAACAAGGGAGTAGGTTTTCGCATAATGCTTAAATTTTGACATTAATTGCTTCTGGATGTGTATGCTGACAGTATGATTTGTCTTAAGCCTTAGGAAAACTATTAGATAGATGGCCAGTTAGGAATCGCTAATGTGGATACGGTTTATGAGTTAGGGGGTACCTAAATTGCCGGTGGTGAAAAATTGCTAAGCTGCGTAGAGGAAGTGTGTGTTTACTTGCACTGTTCTTAGGTGACTTCCTTAGACATTCCTAAGTAGCCATTCTCAGAAATAGGATCCTGAGCTGGGCATCCTGAGAGCATATGACTGGTTTTCTGTAAAAGGCCTTAAAATAACGGAAAGAAAGGTTCTGCACAATAGATAGTGATATTAAAAAGCTTGTGTAAGCTTTTTTTAAAACAACAACAACAAAAAACCGAACTAACTCAACCAACCTGCCTATGGAGACTTGCCATAATTGTGATAAAATACAGCAAGAATGCAAACTATTCGTCCTGCAGATAGAAGGTAAAAATTAGATACGGAGTGAAAACTAGCACAACGTAGGAAATCTGGACCCCTGAATATAATCTTTCCCCTTCCCCCCCCCCCTTTTTTTTAACCAAAACAAAACCCATTGTCATTAATGCCTTGTATGTGCAAAATAAGGACTATGTCCCTCTTGACCACAGTATTAATTCTTTTTCAGTTCTTTCTGTCTTTAATAAGTTTATATCCTTTTAACTTCTGATCTCATTCGTACAAATTATTTTGACTGAGTAGAACTACAAAAGCATTCTTTTTAGATCAGTTTGTAGGATTGGGATTTCCACAGGCTTTTGGGATAGGGAATCTGTGATCTCTTATTTCTAATTGAGAGGCTTCCTTTCAGACACTGAGTAGAGCATAAGGTTTTATTTTAATATGACCATTGGGATCTCTTGCATTCTTTTTCTTTTTTATTTAAATAATACCTGAGTTAGCTATCTAAAGTCTTCAGCTCTCCTTTACTAAAAGGCGAGCAGGAAGAAGAAGGTAGGTAGGTAACCATCTACAAAGGTGCCAAAAGCAAACTTCAGCATTTATTCTCTGGAATATGTATCTCATATTTTTATGTGACATGGTAAATGTATCTTATTTCATAGAGTGGGTTTTAAAAAATTGTACATAATACATTTTTGTTTCATGATGATTTTCATTGTGACTCTTATCTAAATCAAATTGAGCTGATAACCTTGTACTAGACCAGTTTGGGCTTTGTATTGCAACACTGAATAACTCCACTACATAGTGACTTCAAAAAAGATAATACAGCCTTGACATCTTTTAATCTTTGCACGGTATGTCCTATGGCAAGCTTATTATTCTAATTAATTTTTTTTTAAGTGGTAACCTTAAAAGCAGTTTTATATCTGCTAATTTAGCTATGATGTTTTAATCTTTTTTAAAAAAACCTGTATATTTCCTTGGCCTTTTAAAAAATATGATGTAATCATTTTACATACTTTTAATCTGACTGCTTGGCATGATCACAGTCATCTCATAACACTAAGGACTCTATGTACATATTTATGACTGCAGTTCTGGTGCGTATGCCACTTTTGAAAATTTTGTTTAGCAGAAATGGCATCTAGACTATGAAACAATCTGTGTGAGCCTACCCTACAAATTATGCCAGTAAATACTGGTGTCTTAGAAAAATTTTAGCTAAGCCTGCATATCAGTAACAGAAGAGTAATTGGGGTGTGACATTGATGCTGGTGCCTTCTACTCATGGGAGTAACTTTCAAAGAAAAGGAAACATTACTTTTCCCAAGCCTTTTCATTTCAGGAAGGTTTAGAAACAGTAGTGTTTCCTTTTCTTCACTGTCGTGCTTATTAAAGAGGAACTGCATTTTTTAAGTGCTTGAAAAGAACTTTCAGATTTTTTCAGGCAAGAGGATTAAGTCAGATTTATTTTCACAGGGTATGCCTGCGCAAGTCACAAATCAAAAATATTTTCTCTATGCCTTGACCTACGCTTGCTTGGTGTTTTGTTGTTTGTTTCAACGCTACTACTACCACCAAGAAATGGTGTTTAATAGATGGGTGATAAAAGTGAATGATAGAAGCCATTTTTACTTCCTAACAGTAAAGAAAGTGCATTTGCACGTACCTGTAGAAAACCTTCTAACCACTAACAGAGCTACACTTTGGGAAGTAAAGTGAAGAATAATTTGTGGCTTGTGTGTTTGTGGGTGTGTGATTTTGTTCTTTTTATAATTCGGTTTTATAATTCAAATATAGACATAAAGGTCTAGAATTTTGGCTAAGTGTAGGTGGCAAAAAATAGACCAACAAGATTCACAAAACTATCTTGTATATTAAGGGCTTCAATTCAGAAGTCTATTACCGGACAAGAAATCTGTCCTTCAGATTTTGCTTGTGTTTTGTGTGTACGCTTCCATCTGTATGCTTATATATATTCTGTGTTGCAGAACTGGAGAATGCCCTACAGTTGTAATGGAACAGCGTTTATTATCCTGCAGTAAGTTATTTTCATAAGCTTTAAAAATTCCTTTATGGTGTAAAGTTGCTTTTGCCTGTTGATAGTAAACTCCGTATATTTCCCTTCATGAGGAGGAAGAGGGATGGAAGAAATCTTTTTGTATGCAGCTGTACATACAATACATGTACAACCTTGACTTAAGATAGAAGTAGCCACAGAAACTGTCAGAAGCCTTGAAAACCTATGTTTTTTTTGCGATATGCCTTACAGTAGGGTAATCCACTATGGCAGGGGGAATTAGAGAATAAGTATATTAAAAATAAATGGCACTTGAAAATTTTAGAGACAGTGTTTGACCACAGGTATATAAAAATGTATATGTTCATCATTTGTTAAAAGAGTATTAAAGAAAGCATGGTGCTGAAGAAATTATTGACATTTCCCATCATCACTGCATTATACATTTAATTATCATGGCAAATGACAGCTAGTTTTTGAGGTGATAAACAGATTTGTCTTTTATACTTGAAATGCTTCCTGAACTACAAAGTACTATCTTTCCAGACAAAGCATTAATTTTGAGGTTGTTAATGTAAAATAACAGTAATGTTAGGAAAAAAAAATTAACTAATGTTAGGAAATTTACATGTAAAATATCCAACTTAATTGAATTCACAGAACCAAAGGGCGAAAATATGTGAAGTGTTGCTTAAGAGCTGAAGAGCTGTGCAGAGGCAAGTGGAAATGGAGGAAACAAATCTTATACTCTGTCTATGGCACTGGCAAAAAATAAGAATGGGGAAGGCATGTATATGGCTGTTCTCCTCTAAAATACCTTCCCAGATTTCCAAGGTCAAGAGAGTGAGCTGAATAACTGAAAAATCTGAAAAATCTAATTAATTATCACCAGTGTGTAAAGTTTCTAGTAAAAACTTCCATAAACTTTGCAGACTCTGGCTGAGCCCAGGCCTGGAGGTGCAGCCGTCAATGTGCTTGGGTGTTTAACTTCCAGCAAAGGCTGTTCAGAAACCGCGGGTGGACATCGGTACTACTGCATTCTTCCAGGTATGCAAACCAGTAGGAATGAGCTGAGCACATTTGGTGCACATAGACAGCATGGAGTTAAGCCCAAAGCATGGCTCTCTTTTATTCGCTAGATTTCAGAAACCAACAGGGTACCAGTGCCTGTATCCTAGCGCTTAAGGCTTTCTCCTAGAAAGTGAGAAGGATGGGTTTGAATAGATGGGGAGTTTCTGCTCAGTGAATCAGTGTTTCCCCTTAGTGCGTTAGTGCCTAGGCTGTTATGTGAGAAATGGGCGGTAACGTCAATTAATCCAGTTGTCTGGATACAGATAATATAGTTGAGAAAACTAAATGTGGGAAATATGTAACATAATTTGAGGTGCTTACTGCAAGTGTAGCTCAGGTATCTAAATCCATAAAAGAGGTAAAATTTCAGAAACACGTTTCTCTTGCACATTTCATTTTGGTAGTTGTAGATATTTCCTCTACTCAGGATACTGAGTATTGTGAATACTGTTTTTCTATACCTGAGGCTGTACATACAGTGTATAGACAATGAAGATGCTTAATGGAGCCTGTGAGTTCTATCCCTAGAGCCAGCCACTTAATTTCTTATGCTTTGGCTTTTAGCGCTGAGTATTATTTTGGGTCTGACCCTTGGATATACTTTAACAAGAGCAGTTAAAACTGATACAGTTAATTCAGTGAGATCACTTAAGGCGCATTTGTTGGTTTTGATAGTTCTGTACACAGAGAATAAAAGATGCCATTTTTCAGTTATATAAAAAAATTCATTTTAAACATTCTGAACGCAGCCTTATCTTTGATTCCTGATGAGTATATCTTTAATGCAAAAGAAACACAAGCAATGAAAAAAAAATTTTCAAAGGTTTTCAGTGAACACTATATTACAAAATGGATGGTATGTACGTAACGGAAGGTGCAATTTGCATGCATAGTCATACAGAACTGTGCTGCTCGTCGTGCTTGTGTTAGTGGTATTCATTACTTAATACCTGTAAAAATCCTTCATTGTAGCCGATCAAAACCTTCCTTATAATTTGTTGTGCAATACCTACCTAAACAGGCATAGGCGATACTAATGCCAGTATTTGTGTCTGTGTTCTTCTGTCTCTTATTTTCTTGTCTCCTGTTGCAAGTCTCTTGGAGATACCAGCCTTAATCAGTACACAGAAGGTGGGAAGATGTTGATGAAATCTGTAGGTGAGACAGTGAAAAGCATCATTAAATAGTGAAGGATCAAGATATTATAGAGGAAAGATTGAATAATTCTGCAGACTGAATTGGTTAGGGTGAAATGTAATAGAAAGTGCAAGTGTCAAAAAAAAGCATTTTTATGTTTATCAGTAGAAGACTGCATGAGAAAACCCAAGGAGCGCCAGCCTACCCAGGTGATAATTGCCAAGCAAAAATGAATCTGAATTCTGTAAAAGACACATTTGATATTAGGCTGTACTAGATGAAGTATTTTCAAAATAGCTAGAAATAAAATAGTGCCATTTTACGAAGCACTGGAAAGATCTAACGTAAAATTTTGATTTTGTATTCAAGAATAATATATTATGATTGTAATACACACAGCTAAGGACTAGGAGAGTGATTTATTTGATGTACAAAGTTAAAGGAGTTGTGACACACCCCCATCATGTAAGTACATCAGAGGGTAAACACTGAGGGAAGGCGAGTTGCTTAAGATAAACGATGGTTCTGGAAAAAGAACAAATATCTCTAAGGTCAGGCATGAATACATTTAGGTTGGAAATTGGAAGGAGTGTTTAACCATACAGAGTTGTGTGGTTTTGAAATAGCTTTCAATTAAAATTTGTCTTTTATAGCCCTGCAGGAGGTATCATGGTTCTGGCAAAAGAACAAATATCTCTAAAGTCAGGCATGAATAACCATGCAGAGTTGTGTGGTTTTGAAATAGCTTTCAATTAAAATTTGTCTTTTATAGCCCTGCAGGAGGTATCAAATGGAACTTGGTTAAAGAAAAATTGTATGCTGGGATTGGCCATGTTGGACTTTCTTACCTAAGTCTGGCTGTATGCTGCTGTTCGAGCAACACAGAGCAGCATAGTAGAGCCTTGGTCTACAGTTGTGGCTCCGAAGCACTGTAATAACAGAAGGAATGATGAACGTCACCCATATTCTATAAATTCTTCCATCTGAGAAGTTTACTCTAAAGTAAGCTGACTTTCTGTATATAACCTGAAGGAAGTCCAAGTTTTGGTTAAAATGTTCCCTTCTGTAGAATGGTATGTCAAGATTTTCAGTGCCAGTATAATGGTTTAGGCTTCAGCACCTTTTAAAAAAAGAAAAAAAAAGAAAAAAAAACACTAAAACCCAAAACACCCCAAAAAACGCACACAAGCTTTTCTCCTTTGTGACCACTGGATATTAACTTGGAAAACACAAACATTCGAGCCACCTGTCTCAAGTGGACGGGGCTTCTATAGCAGATAACAGGAATTTTACATCATGTTGTACTTAATGGTGCAATCCAATGACAAAATAGAGAAGAAGAATACAGCCATGACATGACAAATGAATGTGCTACAGTAATATACAGAAAGTATTTAGAAATTATAATTCTGTTAATAAGAAGAGAATAAATGTACATTTTTTTAAAAGGAAGTAAAAAAAGGAAAATACCTAAAATCGAGAGGAAATATTATTTCAAATAAATCATTATAGATAAACTATTTACTGTACTAGTAATCTTACATGGCTTTCATAGGTTCAGCAACTAAGTTGCAAGAAGGGATTGGGCTTCTAAAGATAGGAACTTCCACATGAACGTGAGTTCAAGGACAGTGGAATGCAATTTGAGTGCTTATCTTTTAAATATTTAAGTTCATCTTAGGTTATTAGATACAATTGTGCACCTTTATCTCAGCCTTTGTAATGCGAATTGTTTGTTAGTAGTTTGCAGAAAATGTTGCACCCAAATAGCTAACCAAATAATGAATTCTGCACCAAACTATCTTGCTGACTATTCTTACTTCAACAGTAGCCACCAGCAGATGCCTGGAGAAGAGTAAGAATCGGATTAGCCCATATGATACTTCCTAATATTCTTTCAGCTTCTGAGAATTTTCATCTTGAAGGTTTTGTACACTTTTGGGGGTTGGTCTGTTTAGGTCCTTACAGTGGATCTCTCTCACGAGTGCTTGCTGTTTTTTCCTTCAGCTCATCGAGTGAACTTCTTGCATCCAGTATCCCCCGCGCAGAGTCCGGGGGCTACTGCTCATTGTTTGAAGTCCTGCTGCATGTTTACTCTCAACCTCGCTCCTCCTGCCTTTGTGTGATACCCGTTTGTTTGTTTTATTGGAAGAAACCGTGAATACTTAATCTCTATCTAAGGTGTTGCCAGTGAACATTTTGTAGATCTCTGTCATAGCAGTTCCCAAACTCACATTTTTTTGCAATCACAAGAGTCCCAATCTGTTTGAGCGTCCCTTTTATGGGGGCGATTCATACCGCGGGTCATTCTTGCCCTAACAGAACCCTTTCCACTTCTCTCAATAGAGGACACAGTAGGAACAGGCAAAAGCTTCATGCGCTATTTAAAGTATGGAACAAACGTACATTTATAGAATTATATAGAATGACTTTTTTCTATTTTATACTTCTCCTTTCCTAATATTTCCTAAGTTTCATAATACTTCTTGAATTTCCTAATTTGCTTTTTTAGTGTGGCCAAGCACTGAGCTGATGCTTTAATGGAATTACCTAGCATAACCCCGCTCTTCTGCACCTTAGTGTTACTGGTCTACTCAGAACCTCTTGTTTTATATATGAAGCTAGGATTAGCTTTCCATATGTGTATCGTTTTACATGAATCTAAATTGAATTTCACCAGCCATTTTATTACCTGATCACTCGGACTGATAAGGTGCTTTTGCTGTTTTTTAAGGTGCTCATCCTTATTACTTTGAATAAGTATGTACCATCAGTAGATTTTCTCACCTCACTGATGTACTGCGGACCCTTTCTTCTCCTCCCTTGCCACGTTACTTATGCATATGTTAAACAGGACGGTTCCCAGTACAGCCCCCTGTGCAAGTGACTTCCCTCCATTGTGAGAGCTGAGTTTGAACTCCTAACTTCTGGTTCCTCTATTTTAATCAATTATTTTTCTATGCCACAACCTTTACTTTAATGTCTTGGCAGCTTAGTTTCCTGAAAAGCCTTTAGTGAGGAATTTTGTTCAAAAACCTTTTTAAAAAAGTGAGTAGGCTGCATGAGCTGGATCACCCTTGTCCGTGTGGTTGTAACCCCTGCAGAGAACTTGAGCAGGTTTGTAAGGTGGGACTTGCCTTTACAGAAGCTGTATAGGCTCTTTACTGATGGATTGTGTTTAGTGAGATGTCCACTAATTATGTCCTTTATTATAGTTTCTATTATCAAATCTCAGGCTTACCCAAATGTATTCCCCAGAACTTTATTTCTCAAGTTTGGCATTGCATTGTCGGCTGCAGTGTTTAGGTACCAAAGAAGCTGTAGTCATTTGGCTGCTTCATCTTGTATTTCATTAGAACCCTTGGAGCAATACCATGGAGCCTAGGCGATATGTTAATTTGTGTGTTTGTACCATATCTCTTACCCAAGTGTATTCCCCAGAACTTTTTTATTTCTCAAGTTTGGCATTGCATTGTCGGCTGCAGTGTTTAGGTACCAAAGAAGCTGTAGTCATTTGGCTGCTTCATCTTGTATTTCATTAGAACCCTTGGAGCAATACCATGGAGCCTAGGCGATATGTTAATTTGTGTGTTTGTACCATATCTGCTTCCATGGTTACTGTCATTTTAAACCAAACCTCTGCTTAGTGACTTAATGACTTAGTTGTTTAGTCAGCTCGTTACACTTTACCCTGTACCAGCATTTGCTTTAGCCAGTTGTGTACTCTGGCACTGTGCTTCTGATGCAAGATCCTTCAGTAGTCTCTACTTCTGCCTGTAAGGATTCAGTTGTTTTAGGAGCCCCTTCTGGCTTTTTTACGTCCTCCTCATTTTTACAGACTTCCACCTTCTGAAGATTAGCACAACTGTGGTGATTTTTCTTGGCCTTTGTTGCTCATGCAGTGATACTGAATTTAAGTACACTATAGCCGGTGCCTCAGTGGCACTTTCACGGTGAGGTCTTGGACCGGCTCTACGCATTCCCCAGTGCAAGCGTGTCATGGGTCGTATTTCCTGTTTTGTGATGCTAACCATGAAACAGGCTCTGATCTAAAAAAAATCAGTGTGAACTTAAAAAATGTCATATTTATGATGTTTGTTCCATCTGCGTAATGTCTAATACAACTGAATGCTCTGCCTTTGCTACGTCTCGGATGTCTGTTAGCAAGTGATGCCTCTGTTGCAATTGGTATCACTGTCATGGTTGGGCAGGTAGCAATATGCAGCAAAAATTTTTATTTCTATCTGAAATTTCAATCCATGCAGCTGGTCTGCTAGTCACTGAAACAGTAGTTTGTTACTTAGATTTGACTTTAAATTCTCTTTTTAATGCATAGTTTTGTTGTACACCTAGCACAGTTTAACGTTATCTGTATATTTTGTGTCCCCAGGCTTCCTTTCACAAAGCTTCCGCTATGCCTGGTATATTAAATGTTTTTATTTAGGACAAGAAATTGATCTAAAATAGTCCTTTGAATTTTCAATTCCTGTTCTAATGCTGAAAGTATAAGTAGTGTATTCTGCATTATTAATGCATTCCATAAATATCGAGACATAGACATTAATAATTTGATAAAATTAAGCATTTAAAACGTAGTTTAAAATGTAATTGTATCTAAAATGAAAGTTAGAAAAGAAAAAAATGACATGGAAAAGTACAAAATGAAATGTCTTAAGTGCTGTGCGCTAAAAGTATGAGCTGTATAGTACATGCTGTTAATGTAGTAATGCTGGTCATATAGGAATATGCAAATGTGTACTTTTTCCAGCTCTTCTGTTGAAAGCCCAGAATAATAAAATGGAACAAATAGCTGATCAGCCAGAATAGCAACATTAGAATTATATACTTGACAGA
This sequence comes from Cariama cristata, assembly GCF_000690535.1. Taxonomy (NCBI): domain Eukaryota; kingdom Metazoa; phylum Chordata; class Aves; order Cariamiformes; family Cariamidae; genus Cariama; species Cariama cristata. The sequence goes on from NW_009600768.1 coordinate 15,290, forward strand.
ATATTTTTGTGTTAAATGTATATCCCTCTCATTTTAAGGAGAAAATAATTTGTTTCATTCCAAAAAAGGAAATGGCATTTTCTCTTAATTAGAAAAAAAAGCCACAACAACCACCAAGTCACATAATCAGCATTTCCTCCTTCTGATCTCTAGTATTAGGTGAGTCTGGTATGAGTAGGTCAGGATTCCACAGTTACTTGGGAGTATCTTCTAAAACTAAATAAGATCTTCAGAGCAGGAGTAATGTCTTTTATTCAGCATCTAGCACTAAATAGAGTCTCCACATGATACCACAGTAAAAATAATAATAAGCACAAAAAGAAAACCTTTGCAATTTTCATGATCACTTTAGGCCTTTTTTTGGATTAATTTTATCTAAATTTAACACCCTGAACGACTTAGAATTATCCTAGCAGGATTTGTATAGTGTTCTCTACCTATACAGATTTTATACACGGTGTTTTGAAGCAGTTACCCCATGCATGAACTAGGGATGCCTGGTGAAAGTTCTTTAATCCATACCTCAGAAGACTTTTCAGCTGATCTGTGGAATTTACTGAATACTTAAGATTAACCATCCTCATTTCAGTGAAAAAACTCCAGGAAGCTTGCAGTTTAAATAATGTGAATAACATAAGTACGTACTGTCTGTGTTCCCCCCTCCGCCCCCCAAATTCTTTGTTTGAAATTCAGCAGCTCTTCAGACCTGTACAATGAAGTCCTTCCATTTTCTATGTATTTCTGTATTGTCAGAAGAAATTAAAAATGGAATTATGAATGCAGCGAATAAGCTGCTAAAATATGTAACAAACCATTTCAAGATTTTCTAATTGTCTTTATTTTATATGTATGTTCCATTAATGCATGAGGAAATCTCCTGATGCACATAGGAACAAGCAGTTACTTCATGCTTAATTTATATAGCATCTTGAAAGAGTCTATTTTAATACTAAAAAATGGAAATGCTTTCTTTAACACAGAAATATGGCAAATGTAGTATATGCCCAGCCAAAGATGATAATTTGAAACATATTAAATACTGAATATATGAATATGTTTACTTTATATACTTTCTGGTAACAACTTTAGCTTGAATTTCTCCGAACGTTTATCCAACTTTAACACTTGCTGTTACTTTTACTGTGAAATTTGCCCATTCTTTGCTCTTTTCAACAGGAAAACGTAAGTGAAGAATCCAGTAGCATTACCAGTTGAAGTTAAGAATTACATTTTTGTGTGTATACAGTATTTGTAACTATTGAAATTTGCCTCCCGGGTAGCAGATGCAAAGTTTAATTTTTTTGTTGGTGTACTGATTTCTATGCTTTGAATTAGATCCCTGAAAAATACTTTGAATATTTTTACCGTTGTTGCTTATTACTTTGAATTGACCCCCTTACAGTTACAAGAACCATCAGGGCCTTCTCTAGGAGAGAGAATCTAGAGAGCTGGATTAGCAGACTAATATGCTTCTGCTTGCTTTCTGCCCTCCCTCATGAGGTTCTTTATTTGGAAATTATTAGGACTATTTCTTCTCTGTGTGTGTTTCAGGGGTTACTGCAGACTGTTCTGAACTCCAAGGTCTAAGATGCTGTTGCAGGAATGGCAGGAGGGCAGCTGCATGGTAGGGTTGTTCGTGACAGTGTCAGGAGGAGAGCCAGAGGAGAGCTGGGGACCTTGCTGCCGGGACAGCCGTGCCAGACAGCATTAGCGTGTGCCATCAGAAATGAGCACATTCCAACTTCACAGGATACTGCCGCGCAACGCGTAATTATGCTTGACAATAGTCTCTTTCTCTCCCCATTTCAGTTTACAGAGGTGAATAAAATGCATCTTGGTACGGAGTACAATGGTTATGCAGTTCTTTACAGTACTGTTTTAAAAACATTCACTTTTAAAGTGATAAATCAGAAAGCATCCGATAGTACTCTTGAATGCTGGTAGTGGAGGGCAGTGCACAACTAGAAACTGATGCTAACACTGGGACCTTGAATGCAGGAAGCTGTCTCAAAAACAGAGCTTGCATTAAAAGTTCAGAAATCCTCACCACAAAAAGGCTCATTTTATTCGTCTGGTTGCCTTTCTTTTCAGGCAGGTTTTCTTTTCCAGGCTAAGGTTGGTATTTCCATATAAGAGGTGTTTAAGGGGTCTAGTAGTTGGTGAAGGCAAACATATTCTTTGTAAGTAGTTGTCCTCACTGCCCTGAGGTTGTTGTATCAACATAGAAGAGACTCAGCATAACTGAGTTTCTGAATGATGTCCTTGATCTGTGACTAAAAACATAATTTCGTTTTCACTGGGCTCTCACCCCTCTGTAGCTGCTCTGATATGGGCAGTTGTGGGCAAAGTTGTTGGAGCAATGGAGTTTTATCATCTATGTAGTTGGTTAATTGCCTGTTTCTGCACAGGTGACTGAAAAGAATTACGTAGTAGTTACTGCCAGTGGTTCCTAGTCTAGCCTGGATTTCAGCTGAGAGGCAGAAGACTCAGGAACTGTTTATCCATTCTACGAGCTGTCCAGCGGTCTAACTGGAAATGAGTTTGGTTTGGATTAACAGCAGAACTGTTCAAATTCTGTCATATTTAACTTGGACTTAGGTGTATCTGGGTTTTTTTTGGTTTTTGGGTTTTTTAAGCTGTTGAACAAAACCATATTATTTCAATATAAGCTATCTTCCATATGTAAACAGGGGATGAAGGACTGTAGATTTACTATCATTTTGGCAGTTACCTGTAGTCAGTACAAATTCTAGAATAATTGACATTTATGCTCCCAACATAGATGACTGAGACTCTTGATGAACAAATTCTGTTAGAATTTGTTATGGAGGTTTAAGATACTGCTCTCTACTGTCTGTCCCACCTATCTGATGCCCCTTTGCAAGGGTGGGAGAAGATTTGTCTGCTTTTCACCTGTTCTCAGTTCAGTACATCAGCAGACACCACCTTTAGCTTAAGCTAAATTTGCCAGAGCTTGTATGATTGAAGATTTGAGACAGGCAGAAAAGCAAGGTACAGTTCTCTGGGGGTTAGATTGTTTCTGTAGACAAGCTATTTTTGCTGTGAGAACTCTCCTCCCACACCTCCTTCTTTTCTCCACTATTTGCCCAGTATTTTTATTTGGGACAAATAAGATTTATTCCCAGGTATAATGAAAGCTACTTCTCAAGTATGCAGGTGACCTGTGGTTTTTGTGAAACATTGCAACAACTTTATTTGGGAGTTTGCCAGATTTTCCAAGACATCTGTGGATGTTTTTAAGGACAGATTAAATGCTCATTTGCTATCAATAACTTGTGTATAGTTGATCCTTCCATAGAAAGGAAGAATGGACTGTAGATGACCTGAAACTTTCCCTGCTCCTGTACTCAGCTTTGTGATTCTTGGAGTCTTTTAAAACTCCCACAGGAGGACTCCTGGGCTTTGCTGATTGTGGATTCCTGCAGTCTTCAGTCTCCTGAGCATCTGGATGGGTTGAACACAGAGGCAGATCTTCCCGAGGAACCTCTGCACGGTGGGAGGCTGGAGAGAGGAGCGCTTTGGCAGGAGGTGCCTCTGCTGCCTCCCTCCCCCTTGGAAAGCCTGGAGGGGCTAGGAGAGCAAACAGAGACATGGAAGATGCTCTGCTGAACATGGCTGGTTGAATAGTCCAACCGTCACGTTGGGGTCTCTCCAAGGTGACTCAAAGCAGCAGGAAATTCTGCCAGCAGTCCCTAGGGCTGTCCCCTTTGGGAAGCCCTGGCAGAGCTCCTCATGCTTTCTGCAATGGAGTGTCTTTACCTTGCAGGAGATGCCAGGGCTTCCTGAAGTGGAGCTGGAGTCTCTGGGTAACGGCGCTTTCTTGCCAGGGAACTCACCCTGTGGAGCTGTTTCATCAAGCTTCGTGCTTTTTGTACCCACCTCGCATCCAGGGGTGCCCAGTATCATATTTTCAGTACTATTTCAGCAATCCTGACCAGATGCTGAAAGGGGATTTTTAGAATTGATGTTCTTATCTACAGTTACATTGAGAAGGAACAGATGACCTTTAAGCAAGTTGGAAGTAACAGAAAGGAAACTGGGACCTCTTGAAGTCATAAAATATATCAGTCTCATGCAAACTTCTGAGAACTGTGGAAACTTATTTTCTGCATGTTCTGCTCATTCAATATCAGCTATTAGAAATCACAAAAAAAATACGGCAGTGATTGAAAATGTAGATTTAAATGAAACATTCTCAGCAAAGTATATTCAAAGCGAGTTTATCTGCTTCTGTAGTGAGAAAAGCCAGTTCCTAAAGCTTTCTTTGTTTTAATTTAATTGTTACTGTGCTGTTATTTTGACTGGGTCTACAAAGAACAAGAGCCTCCTCTTCTTATCCTTGGTCTCAAAGTTAATAGTTTTTTTCTAAGTGTTGTATAATCGTTAGGTTATTTTCTCTAATTATGTGACAAGATGCTTCTCTTTTGTCAATAAGTAGTAATATTTTTGAGTTACAGCAATGGTAGAGAATAATTTCTTTATGGGGAATAATTATGGCTCAGTAAACTTATACCCTTCATTATGAATGACTGTATGACTACAAGTGCCAGACAATCACTTTCAGCCTTTGCGTTTATGGATAAGGTTGTCTAAATATTTGCACAATCGTAATTTAATGGTATTACTGTAAAGTCTTGTACAAGGTTGCTTTTTGGCTTTTTTTTTCTTCCTGTCCTCTTGTATTAGTAAAATATTCTCCCTGTACTGATGCCTGATAGAAACATGGGTATTGGAAGAAGATGCTTTGGACTTGTGATGTAGCTTAATGGCAAAAGAGAAGGGCTTTCCTTTTAGTTTGTTTCTTTCTGGTTGGTTCTCTGGAGGAAAGTGGGTTCAGTGTGTATAACTTTTGATGTATAACATCTCCTTTCTTGTTGCTTTAATACTCAGATTACTGTGCCCCTCCCTCCCCCTGACTCATGTACATTGGAATGGATCATCTCAACACTAATAGAATAACTCCAAGCATGTAGGAGTTGCCATTGAGTTAAACCTTAGTTCATCTGAAAATGCACGTGGCAAGGATCATCTCAGTACTAATAGAATAACTCCAAGCACGTAGGAGTTGCCATGTGAGCTAAGTATTCATTATCTAAGCTGGTACTAGTCTTCAGTTATAGCCAGGAACTTAAATTGGAAAAGAAAATGTAGACATGACATAACCACAAGAGGTTTATTGATGACTGTTTGCATATGGCTTTTTTCCCTGGAAAATTAGTGTATGTGTATATTCCATGATTTGAGGTGTTTTGTTGTTTGTTTGACTTTTTGCATGCATGTAGTTTAAAGCAGAAGTTTTGGTGTTCGTGCAAAAAATTTAGGAGCATTTCTACAACCTGTGCACTGCAGTGAGTCAGAGTAGGTAATTTTGTTAGTCTTTCTAGTCATTGGTTCAGGTGTGAATTCTGCTAGTATTTTTCCCCATATGAGAGTAGCCCTTTGGGAACACTAGTAAATTGAGGTTATGGGTTATAGAACCGTAGATAAAGTTGGCATGTTTTTTGAGAAATGTGCAGAAATCATATTATGCCAAACCAAGTGAAGTTTTCTTTTTTTAAATCTGTGCTTTTAGATTTAATCTCTGGGACGTTTCATTGTATCTATATATAAATATAAAAATACGTGTTTCTTTAGTGACTAAATAGCAGTATCAGTTTTGTCACCAATGTGGTATTCTCTGCTGTTAGTAGGAACTTATCTACTCTATTACGTGCATAGCCGTGTCTATTTTCTTCTGTAGTGTTGATCTGAAAGTAATACAAAGGGCATTCGGTGGCTGCTTTAGCTTTTACTTATTGCTGTCAACAGCGTTATTTTCTTTTGGATTGCACTAAATGTATTTTTTTGAGCAAGCTTTTTACTTTCCTTCTTGGTTATTTTCTGGCCTTTTCATAAAGGTTTTGATTGAAGATCTTGCAGAAAAGCCAAGCAATTGTTTTTTTTCATTACATCTGTCATTGTGGTATATAGAGTAAGGCAAGGATTTTATTTACTGCTTGTACTTCTTATTGGGAAAAATAGAAATTTAACTCTAGCTTCTTTTTAGATTATTTCAGATTAGTTGCTAAGAATTTTAGTGGTATAAAATTATTCTGTGCTATCGCACTGAAATAAAAAATTTACTACAGAGGAATGTTATTTTAATTAATTTCATTTTGTTAGTTTTTACTGACAAAAAGACAAGTATCTTAATTTGCTGTACGAATAGTCTCACTAAGCTTTGTATGAATCATAGAATCATTTTCGTTGGAAAAGACTCTTAAGATCATCGAGTCCAACCGTTAACACTGCCAAGTGCACCGCAGAACCCTGTCCCTAAGTACCACATCTACACGTCTTTTAAATACCTCCAGGGATGGTGACTGCACCACTTCCCTGGGCAGCCTGTTCCAACCATTGATAGCCCTTTTGGTGAAGAAATGTTTCCTAATATCCAATCTAAACCTCCCCTGGTGCAACTTGAGGCCATTTCCTCTTGTCCTATCACTAGTTGCCTGGGAGAAGAGGCTGACCCCCACCTGGCTACACCCTCCTTTCAGGCAGTTGTAGAGGGCGATCAGGTCTCCCCTCAGCCTCCTTTTCTCCAGGCTAAACACCCCCAGCTCCCTCAACCGCTCCCCATCAGACTTGTGCTCCAGACCCTTCACCACCTTTGTTGCCCTTCTCTGGACTTGCTGCAGCACCTCAATGAATGTTTCTAACTCATGTGAATGTTTGTGAAACTTCCCTGGAGATGCTAGGCACAGGGATGCCTTTATATTCTCATCCGCCAATGTCCCCAAGAGACAGCTTAAGGAAGGAGTTCTATTTTAAAGAGGAAGAAAACTTCTCATTTTGATTTTATTAGTCTCCTAGCATTGATCAATGGAATTCTTCTGCCTCTGATACAAGACATGAAGTAATATTTGCATAGGCGTTTACCTTTCTCTTTCAAAAACGAGTGGTGGATATGCCAGAGTTCTCAAAACTGAAGACTGATCTTCAGTAGCACTCTCGGTGTGTGCAAGGGCTGACACTACCCTCATGCTGAGACAATTCTGCTCCTCTTCGCTCCTCTCAACTGTCTGGCCAGATCAGAGCTTCAAATGCTTATCTACAGTGCCAGAATAATTTGTAGGCAGTAAACTCTACCTTTTGGGGATTCCCGCTTATTTTTTTAGCTTTTGTGTATTGCATTCTCTTTTGTGGTATAATTTTCATTGTTTGTTTGTTGATTCCCAC
>NW_009600768.1:22579-27021 GCF_000690535.1 Cariama cristata
TACTCGTGGTATGGTTTTCTTCAGGGTTCACCCTTTGCTTTAAGAAGGTCAATTCTTACTGCTGTGAAGTCATCTTCAGCTAAGACTGTAAGCTTTAAAGTTTGGACATTGAGTGACTGCTACATTTCATTATTGGAACAGAAATTTCCATGTCTGTACCATGTCTTTGGCAAATGCATTTGCAGTTGCTTTGAGCTAGATGCAAGAGAAGAGTTCAAGGAGAAGCTCAAGATACAGTTTTCTGGGAAAATCCATTGTTTTGGGCTTAGATCCTAGTCTTAACTTCTAAGTTTTCTCACTTCAGCCAGACTTTTCATCAAGGACAGATAAGACTGCTTCTGATTGTGAGACCACTGTGCATTTCAGTGGCAAGTTCTCAACCAAGCTGTTTCTGTTAATACTTTAGCTATTTTCTACTAAGTACGATGGTTTTGCTTCCCTCGTGTTAAAAACTGGATATAGGTGATGCTTGTGGTTGCCCTGTTACTTGCTCTGAAGTTCTTGGTATTACATCTCGGTGCTTTACAGACCTTGATGCCATAATATACTTGCCATACCTAAAGCCACTTTCTTGGTTGCTCATACTTTTTCTAGTTCAGTAGGTACCCAGGGTTGAGAGAGTTATTTTTCTGCTGGGGCTTCAAAGCCTCCAGGGACATATTCTGAAAGATGCTGCAGGTTGGATCTCAGACATGTGTAAACTGGAGACATAGAGATGTTTCATTCCCTGGTGGTACTGAGGCAAGGACACTAGAAGAACTTGTGTAGCTCCCCAGATCCCAGGTCTGTTCCTCAAACGTCATTTGTTTTCAGCCCTCTTGAAACCTTTGGCCTAAGCAGTTGTCACAGTGTCAAGGAAATCTTACGGTGTAAAACCACAGCACCATAGGAGTGATTCCACCTAGCGAGCAAGCTCAAATGGCAACTGCTCTTCTGTTCTTGCATGGGTAATGGACTGTCTTATCTCAGGGATATGAGAACTGCTGTAAGCAAAGACTAACCCTTTTTAAAATTCTTTGGCTTCACATATAACTGAAAGTCAATCTGTTCTCAGCAATACTTGAATTGAGAGGTCGGAGGATTCCTTCACAATGACTGATTCTTGTCTGCTTGTTGTCTTTCCCCTTCTTTTTGTGTCATCAAAAGTACGATGAACACAGAGCACAAAAATTGTCTGCTGCATAATAAATTTTCCTCTATCACAAGGTCTGCTTTTTAGAGACATAACTCTGGAGTTACTCCCCACAATAAATATCACTTGGCTTTGCTGACATGGCTGTTCATCTAGAGATGTGCCCCTAAATGATGTCTTTTTGTTTGTTTGGCAGGTATTTAGTTGGGTGCTATTTGAACTTTCTTTTTAAGAATTCAGTGGCTACCTTGGTACCCTTTTTGGAGTCTTTCCTCTGGTTCTAACATTAATTTTTTCTGAATGTTTTCTGCAACCTCCTGAGTTTCAAAGGCATATTAAGACTTTGTAACCCTCAGTGGAGGAGACAGCAATTCCACTGCAGCAGACAATTTTTGTGCTCGGTGTTCATTGCACTTTGTATGTTTGCTTAGGAGATGCTTCCCCTTAGCTCTAACTCCCTCCTGACACCTCTTTTGGATCCATCCAGAAGCAGTTTCACCTTGAAAGGAAGTATTCAACACTATTCTGTTCAGTAACTCCTACATCTAGTCTGATTCCCCAGCAGCCCTTAGCCTTACCATCTCCATCTCTTTTCAGTTTTCTTTTTTCTTTTAAACAGAAGACTGAAATAACAAGAAGCTGCTCCTCTAACCCTAACCAGGGAGAGATGGAATTAATCCTTCCCATCTCAAGAAAAGAATTGACTGCAATTATTTTCTCATGCCAAAGAGAAAGAGATCTTGGATCAGAGAAGTCTGGATGCGTGTATTTGCTGGTTCAAGATACTGTGCAATACTGTCTCTTCAATAAAGATACTGGCCCACATCTCTTGGTTTTCAGGATGCTTACTTCTATATCCTCTCTCTGGCAGCTTGCAGTCTGTAGTGATCTGGCCATTATCATTGTGTGCCGTTGGGGCTGATATGTTCTTGTGCATAAAATATCCCTTTAGTGGTGTAAAAAGTATAGCTCTTCTCCCTTTATTAGTTAAAGTCTCCCTGCAAATCACTTTGGGATATTAGTAAATATAAAAAGTCTCTACTAATCCCTCTGTGCCCCTGGAGAAGAGCAGAACCATTCTGCACTTGTTAAGCCCAGGTGGAAACCCTTCTCCAAGCTGTGATCTGTGCAATGGATTTTTCCTAATGTTCCCTACGTTCTCTTCCCATACACTGATGAGCTCCTTAGGTATTGTGAGCCACATAACAGCCCGCCCCTATGCTGAACCCCATGCTAAATTCCACATCCACTCATTTTCAGGCATGTCTCCGGATTATGTGGATTCCTGACTGGTGTTTCATCAATGTACCAGTTACAGTCTCCTGGACAGTCTTCTCATCTGTAAGTTAATAAAATAACTTGAATCAGTATCTGAAGAACACCTCTTGACTTGAACCAAAATCCACGTGATAATCAAGGTATTCTGAACTTCCTTGACTATGCAACTTGTCCTTCCATCAAAAAAGCATGTTGTTGCCTGCTTTTAGTATCTTAAATTAAATGCTAATATATTTTAGTTATGTAAAACTGGGAAGATAGTAAAGGACAGAAGTACAGTTGGAAAGACAGAATTTTCTAAGGAAAATGGGCAATGAAGAACACTTTTAGAATGGGAAAAAAATGGTATTAATCATAAATCTAGAATGGAATTGTCATGTTGTCTCCTGTCATCTAAGGAGTGAATTGTGCTTAAATTTAGTATCAGTGGCAAGGATTTAACTAGATTTAAGATGGAGTGTGATTAGTTTAGTTCATGAATAGGATTATACAGTGTTGTCTTCTGCATTGCATGGGATTAAATTTGTGGTTTAAGTATGACATATCCTACCCAAATTGCAATTTAGCCTCTCAAAATATATACATCGCAGATAGTCATATCTATTTATTTTCCAAGACTGCTTAACACTATGTGTATAAGTACATTAGGCTCCTCCCTGCCTAGCTGAGACATTTAACTTGAGTCACCCACACATGCTATGGGGTGATTAATTTGTCTAGATATCTGGACAGCCTCCTAAATTATCATTCCCAGGAGAAGGTTGAAAAGGTAAGCTGGGGATTAGATAGATGATTTCATCTCATGTGAGAGCGGTCATTACTGTCCCTGACTGATACAGCATTCTGTTGGTTATGCCATATTAGAGCACTGAGAAATACGGGTGCAGCACTCAAGCTAGGTGATGTAAACCTGTGTCTTCCACTTTGTAGGGGAGAAAGGGCTAGGCCATAGAGGAAATACACCTTTCAAGTAACCGGGACATTAAACTGGAATTTTCTAATCAATAATTCTGGAGATGGTTTTATCTAATGACAATATATATTTTTTTTTAATGCATAATTATTTTCTGGAATAAAGATCTGGAAACTTAGTTCTGACTCTTGCAGCTAATATCCCAATTTATGGATAAGATTTGGCTTCCTTACTTGCTTGCTCAGTTTCAAGTGCTTTCACACAAAATGTTCTGTGGCTTAATGCTTTTGATTACTGCAATAAGGGAGGCATGAATCCATTCCTCTTAATCTGGCTTCCATCCTTTAGTCAGTCTTTCCATTTCTCAAGCGAGTTCTCCAAACAGCAGACTGTTGTTCAGTAGACAAGGACCATCCTTCCTGTGGTGTCTGTACTTCAGAGAGGGTAGATAATCTGAAGTACATAGAGGCCTTTTAGATTTCCTGTTGGTTCCATACATCCTCGGTAGAAAAAAAATAATAATGTAAATGGACTGGATTGCTCTTTATATGCACCTGTGATTTCTGTGCATTCTGTGGAAAAACAGACATTTAGGTAGGTACGGTGATTTCCCACTGCTGTCCTTGGAGACTGCTGAAGTGACCATGTTGCTGTCTTCCCAGCCATGCTTGTGTCCTCCCTTTTTCTGTGCTTGAAACCAACATTTTGATGACAACACCAATATTTGATAATTAGAGTTTTATATTGTTTTATTCCAATACTGTGTCCTAAATTCTCTGAATATCTAAAGTTAACATATCTTAAACGCAGAAGGAATTACTGAAATTATTGAGGTCTTTCATTCTTCTGTTATCTACCTCTAGGCAAACAGGTATCTTTGAACTAATACATCTAATTATCAAGTAATAAAGTCTTAACAATTCCAAGCCATCTTTTCAGAGCTCCCTGAAGAGGCAGCTAAAGATAATCTCGTTTCTCCATCCCTATTCAATCACTATCTACCCTTTACTAAATAGTTGTTAAGAGAGAAGGAGCCAAGTTTATTAACTCCCTTACTAGGTCTGCCCTTCCTCTTGGCTGACTGGGCTCTACTGTAGAGAATAAACAGATTCACAGAAT
>NW_009600769.1:0-18260 GCF_000690535.1 Cariama cristata
CGCCTTCGTGCGTGGTTTTGTCGGGGGCAGCTGAAGGGAAAGGCCCAGGAGATGTTGCAGGTGCCCCTCGACGCCGTGTTTTGCGTTTACGTGTTAGGCTCGGAACGGGAAACGGGAGGGCTTAACGGTGGGAATGCTGCCGGTACAGCTGGGCTTAGGCTTTGGAGATAGGCCTGAGTTCTGGGAGCGTTGCTGGAAAGCTGTGTGCGCTCCCCATCTTGGGAACAGATCGTCTTGGAGAAAAGCAGGTGAAGGAGCAGCTAAAGCGAAGGCTGCCTTGGAGCCCTGGGCGTTTTGCTCTCAGCCAGCACGTTCTCTGAACCCGACAGCAGCCACCGTTCCAGTGTACGCTGAAACACGCACGGGGAAGCATTGCTAACTTGCTCTCGTTTAATGTTAGGTTTTTCAGGTAGGTATTGCTGTAAAAGGCCAAGGGAGGCTTGAAGCCCCTTTCTTGTTTGCGTACATAGTCACAGAGAGTTGCTTTGCTGAATAGTTTTAATTCTGTAACCCTCTAAGCTGAATGTTCGCTTCCACTTTTTTTGAATAGTGTCTTCAAAAAAACTCCCAAGTTTGTAAGCTTTTCTTTGAACTCTATTTCTAAGTGATTTGGCTTTTAAGTGGTATATCTACTTCTGTGGTAAAAATTAAAATGAGCAGGAAGGAAGGGAAGGAAGAGTCTGATGCGTTTAAGGAAGGGCTGGACTAAGATGGTGATACGTTTTTCCACGGTTAAGAAGCACTCTGCATTTTATTTCTGCAGAAGTCAATACAAGAAGCATTTTATCAAATTTCTGTAGATAAATTGCACACAATGAGTGTCTCTCAATTAACAAGTAATTATGCCTGGCATCTTGTTTCCATAGTGTTTATTTTTAGGAAAGTGAATATCATCACGTAGGTAGAAGTTTTTGAGGTGTAAAACTTGTAAGTTAGGCAGCCGTGGTTATGTGCCGAACTGTGCTGTCTCGCAGTCCTGCAGATACTTGAAGAACTCTCTTACTCCCTTGAACAGAGTCCACTGAGTTTTGCTGTGGTGATGTGGGGCAAAGGGATGAAGGCTCTTTAATGACTTAGCAGGTGCATCGGTTGACAGTTAAGCAACGAGATGAGTTGTACATGATGGCAACCTTCAGCGGAATTTATGTCAAGTGAGACTTAGTGGCAAAACAGATTGATTTTGTGGTCCATAGCCGTTGTTCCAAATGGCTCCATATACTGATAGCTTTCAAATGGTACCGTGTGTATGGCGTGATGAGAAGGGCAGAGACAACCAAGGAACATATGTAGTCTTGGGCGAGGTGAGCCTTTGCTTGCATGCTGTGCCTTACATAGCCATAGGTACCTATTTAATATGCTTTGAGACCTGCAGAGAGATAAAAAACCAAATGATCATTAAACTGTCATGAGGCAGCAGAAGAATGCTTCACGTTTCTTTGACAGAATGACGTGTGCTGTAGGTACCAATAGCTGAGAAGGCAGTTTTGGCATCTGGAAGCTTCCCTGATGCTTTCATCTTATTCATAGTAAATGAAGGCCTTCCCAGTCTGGGTGGTCTGGGATTAAATATTAAGCAGGGGTAAGTAAGTAAGCGATAGACAAGTTAATAATACTGAGTTTATTAAGTACAGGCCAGCATACATTTTGTCATGTGTTAGCTTCATTTATAATAATACTTTTTCTTGATCATATAGGTTGCTTGCAAAAAACTGTTCTAGTCTGTCTTTCACTGACTTTGGGATGAAATGATACAGCTTCGAGAATATGCACAGCTGAAAGCACAGTTTTTAGGAATGTGAACGTGGGGATGGCCTGATTAATGGAGCGGAGGATCTAACTTCAAAGTAGTTCCCAGCAGCTCCTGGGGAAGAAACGTGTTTTGACTGTACTCAGCAAAAGGGAGTTTCCCTTGTCTGAAGGCAACCTGATGTTTAATTTTGGCTTTTAGAAGCTTAAAAAACCCCGTTTGTTTCTACAGTGGAATTTTTCTTTGTTTGGGGTTTAATTTTTTTTTGTTCAGACTTACTTGAGTTGTGCATGGCTTGTGTGGCTTTCAGCAGTTGGATTATGGTCTTCTGACCACTGGCAGTCTGGAAGGCACATAAAATGAAAAACACAAAGAAATCTAAGTTTATGGTTTTGCTGTAAATCGAAGCTATTGTGGAAATACTGCATAAGATGGTGTGCCCTCCCAACCATGCAGTTCATTATCTCTGTAAACTTAAGGCAGTTTGTCTTAGGCTATTTTTTTGCCCTTCCCATGCTTAATACATTAAGACTTCTCTAATCTCTAAAGTGAAGTACTTCTAGATTTGACTACTAATGAGACAGCTTCTAAAAATCAGGAGTACAGGAGCAACAAGTCAAAGGAGTTATAATCGGAAACCTGGCAGATTCTAAATCACAAAAACCCTAGGAGTGGAAAGACATTGTTTGGCTCAGTTGTTGCTGAGCTGATGGAATGGAATAGAAAGATGTAATCAGATGTTTTCAACTCAGTCTGTTTCTAAACTCCTTTAGATCTCAGTGTGGAAGCATAGGCACTAGATAGAGCTTTGGGAGAAGTTAAATGGAAATTTCATACCAACGGCTTAATGAGCTTCTACTACAATGTTCATGGCAACCTCCAAGGTTGCTGTTTGGAATTGCAGCAAATTGCTGCTTGCCAAAAACCCAGGATTCTAGGTAGTGCAGTCCAGTGTTGTCCGTAAATGGCAAATTGCCTTTTCCCTAACCACCAGTTGAATAAAAAAAGCAAGGCAACTCTTTCCAGTACACAGGAAGAAGAATCTTAAGGTAAGAGAAAAATGACAGTTGAAGTTAGAAACCAGGGGAGGTCAGCTTGCATGCTTCCTGGCAGAGCTCTGGTCTTAGTTTATGAATGATCATGTACAACAAGCAGCATTGTTCAGTTTTCATAGAGCTAGTCTCTTAAGTTGTTTGAGGAGCTGTGGTGTTGTTAACTAGGACTGCAGTGCCACTTGAACCAGGTGGTAACTCACAGGGAGGGAGTGTGCATTAAGGCAGAAATTGGATAGGTGCAGTGACATGTATGGAAAATTTAATCAGTTGCCGTGTTAGATGTTTAAGGGTGAGATGGAGGTGCATCTCTATTCTCAATCAGAATTGTGTGAGGAGTGTCATTGAAGAAGACTATATTCTTGGGCCAGGCTCTTCATTGCATCCCTAATGGGAAGCTGCTTTTGCTTTTTAGTGGGGCTTTGTATGGTGTACCCACTGCCCCCCATTTAGCATGACTGATTATTGATATGTAAATATGTGAAACAAATATGAAGAAAACTGCCCATCAAATCTGTGCTGTAGGTCGAGTCAAAGGTCTGTGTTCTGAGCTGCTTAAAAGAATGATTTTCAGGACATGAGTCAAAAAGTGAAAAAAAAAAAAAGAGGGGGAGCAGGTTAAACAAATGAAAGCTGACATAGAATGTGAAGCTTGGGAACGTTACTATTGTTCGGGTACTTTATTATTTGCTTTTTTTTTAAAAAAAACCCATGGTTTTGTAGTTCCTCTGAAGAGGCTCAGATAAAAAACATAAATATGCAGATTTCTTGAAAGTGTTTGTGTATGTACTGATTTTGTTAAACATTGGTCTTCAATAAACAGTGAAACAGGCAAAAAAAGAGCAAGTCCTAGTAGTAAGTTGCTACTTAAAAATCTGATGTCCAGAGTGCGTTAGGACTTTTCTTATTAAACACAGAAATGTTTAGTTGCATAATAAAAACTGTTTACAGGCATATTTCAAGTCTCTTTGACGGGTGTTTGCTGCTGGCAGTGAAGTTTATAATTGGTTTTCCTAATATTGTATCCATTTTACGAGTTTGTAAGTTCACTTTTCTCTGTGAGCAAAACGTCTGATGAGGATTAGATATAGATCAGTCTTGGATTTGTGCATGTGTGTTTCAGTGGTATAGTTTGTTACTGGAATCTCATGTGATGTGCAGATTAGCTTTCCTAAACATCGTAATCCTCAATAATGTTAGCTATACCTGAAAGTGCTGTGCTTTGCAAAGGATGTTTTTGAGATGTTTCGGCTGTTTCTTAAGCGTTCGTTTTCACTTGGGCCTCATAGCTGGTGTAAATAAAAGTTCATTTTTGTTTTTTTTTCAGCTGCAATTGAATTAGTAATTGAACTGAACTAGTAAGATGAAGTAAATAAAGCGACAAAACACCACTGGTCCTCTAAAATTTCTTCATGCAGAAGAAGCTACTCTTCTTTAGCTTCAGATCTAAGGTGTTAATCTGAAAATTTGGGCTTACAGGTGTGATTTCAAGAGCGTCACAGGCACACGGTTGTAATACTTAAGTTGTAAAAGGCCTTAAGAGCTTAAGTGTTAAAGTAAGCTGTTGATTTGAAACACATAATTTATTTTATAAATGTGGGGTTTTTTTAATCCCAACTGCCTTAATTAGGATCCTGAAATAAGACCTTTGGGTTTTGCAGGGCTGCTAAAGAGCCGATATGCCTCGCTTGACCACTGCATGTTACGTTCTCTGGACTACCTTTTCTTTAATCTCCTTGTGTCTTCAAATACGTGACTGAACATGCAATTCGTTGGGCTCTGTCCCTGTTGGTGTGGGACATCCTGATGTACAGTTCAGTCTCTTATTCTGCCGTGTTGTTTATGCTGTATTTCTTTTCTTTCTGTCTACTTTGGCAGTTTTTTGCCTGTGCTGTTTTGTTTATTCCCTTCAAAAGAAGAAATAATAGTGAAATCCCTTAGGAAAAAAAAACAGACGTGTAAGACCTAAGGTGATTTTGGCATTTTCCTTATCAGTATAGTTACTACAATGTATAGATTCATACAGCAATACTTCGATCAATTCTCACACCAGTTCTCAGCTATATGTTACATACTCCCAGCACAAAGCCCGCTCTTAGAGAAAATATTTTAACTGGATTGGTGCTACAGGTGAGATTTTTATTTTATCTTGTGTGAGGGATATGGTAAGTATGATGTAACATAACTGTCAAGAGTTAGCATCTATTAATTGTCTCTGGAGATGAGTAGAATTAGAGATTGCCTGGAAGCACGTAAAGGATGTTTCTCAAAACCCCCTGAAATAACAGGGCTGATAGGGGAGGTGAGTCCTGCAACCAGGTCTTGCAGTCGTGAAATCTGCTGTAGCTGACCCCAGGAAGAGTTCGCCAAAAATGTTTAACATCCCTTCCTTATTGTTCCCTAGACTAGATTCCAGCAAGATCAGTTTGGAAAACTGGAATAATGATTTGGCTGGCATTGCCATTCCCTGCTAACCACCTTTCAGTCCCTACTGGCGTCACCCTATAGATGAGGACTAGTGTATGCCCCCTTATCTAAGGGAGTTACATTACTAGAATTCATATGCTAGTTAGGAGATTGTGTACTGTTCACTGGCTGAGGTGGTAAGCAAAGATTGAGTGGTGTCTTTACGTGCATGGCAAAGAGTCGAACTACACAGAGCTGATAAATGGTGTCTGGTTAGGCCTAGTGCATATTTTTCAAGTGCTCTATGTAGTTGAAGTTATTGAATGTCTGGGTTTGAAGAAGCAGCCCCCTGCATAAAAAGACGGCTGCGAAAGGTGGAGTTGGGTATTGGTGGCGCCACGTGAATTTGTTTACTTCCTCAGATATTTCTGCAGGAAATGTCCTTATAAACATAATTCCTGTGTGCAGGCAGGAGCCAAACACCCTGAATTTCAAGCTAGTAATTTAGTTCTTCAAAGAGAATGATTTCTCTGGAAGAGATTTATCTGAGAGAATTTCTTCAGCTGTCAATTTTGAAGGCAAATGGGATTATGTATGTTTGGGTTTTTTTCCTCTATCTGTGTTTTAAAAACAAAACTATTTGTGCTTATTTAGGATATAGCTGATTAGGAAATTGGATTTAGGAATTGAAAAATCAATACTGTGGATCCAAGATAAGTAAGAAGGCTTTGTTTCTGAGGTTAAAGAAACAAGCTCTTTTTAACTTTGTGTTTTAAAAAAAAAAAACCCACAACAAAAACAACCCACCACACAAAGTTGGTATTAGTGTAGACAGATATTACACAGTGTTGGTATTTTAGACCATTTGAGCAGAACCTGTGGCTGCCTTGGTAGACATTCTGCTTTTTTCTGAAATGTGCTTCTGGATTCTGGATGGTATGGCAGTTTATGTCGCTAAGTTGAAATAACATCTTGAAGATGTGCTGTATCTGTAGAGCTTCTGTACCTATGTGGGACTTTGTTTGTCACGTCGATAACTCTGGATGTTTCGAGAAAGAATACTAATTGTGTGGGTAGGGAAGGACTTAATGCTAGCAAATGGTTTGGATGAGGTCATTTAACTAACACATGTACTTAGGGAAAAAAAGGCTTGCTTCCTTAATGTGTGGTTAGCCTTACCAGTGAATGTAAATATGTTTTGGTGTTAGTGTGTGAATTCTGGTGACCTCTATGCAGTTATTGTGCAGTGTCGACAGGAATATTTGAAAAAAAAACCCCCAAAGCATGCTTGACCAATGAAGGGCAGCATTTCCTCTCTGTTTTCACTAAGCAGTTCGTGCTTTGTGTTAATCGGTACTCAGAGAGGTTATCTCAGTGTTCCAGATGTTTTTCAGCCACATTTCCCCCCCCCCATATGCAATCCTAAGCTCATAACTGTGTGAAGAACTAGAGCCATGTGGAGATATTACTTAACTGTTGTGTCACCTTATTTTCACATTAGGTAATAGTTGTATACCAGGCTAGAAATCAGCCACGAAACCAAGCATGTCTTTAATATATCTTTGTGCTTGCAGTATTTTCTATTAGGCTGAATGTTGTAATTGGAATGATTTCGTTTGTGTTGCCCAAAGCAGTTTTTGACAAATTCAAATTACTGGTGTTTGATGGTTTGTTTTTTTTTCCTGCTGTATTTTAGCTGAATCCTCAAGTCTTGTGAGTATAATGGTGTATTCTAGGAAATGAGCTGAAATAAACGTTGATTTCATTTTTTTTTTCCCCTGCCCCACTCCAATATCTGAGGTCTTTGTGGTGTTAATCATCAAGAATGGATAACATGTCCAAATATGCAGCTGTTCAGATGCTAGAAAGCAGAGCTAGAAAGAAGTTTGGAGTATTAAGAAATGTGATGAAATGTTGCTATTTAACTGTTGCTATTTAGAGTATCAATTTGGGGTTTTGGCCTCCATTCTCCTCAAGTTCAACTTTAAACAGTGAAGAAGTTAAGTGTCTGGATTCTTTTTTTTTTTTTTTTAGGTTAAAATTAAAGGCATCTTTCACACAGTGCTATGTCTTCTTTTTGCTGCGAAGGATGCTACCTCTCCTTTGAGCTCAGGTTTGTTTCCCCGTGCCCTAATAAAAAAGGAGTGATTGTTTCTAAGCCTGTGCATCTGTCCTTCTTTGCAGGAACTGTTTTGTTGATTACAGCCTCTGCAGAAGGGGAACATCTGAAACCTCTCTCTAGGGCAGAGAGTGATTCAGAGATAAGAGGAGGAAGGTCATTTTTATCCTCCCAGTTTTTCCCCCACACAAGAATGGAACTAGACGCTTTCTTTAAGGAGAAGCTGGAGGTCCCTAGTACCTCTGTGTCTGGCAGGTATCTAGTGACTCACATGTTCTCCTGTCCCAGAGCTTTACCATTTCAAAACTTCAGGTTTTTCTTTCCTTTTGTTCAGTCTTGTCCTGAAATGCTTTGCCAGTGGAATTTTCCTTTTTATGCTGTTCTGCAGGTGTGAACTGTTCTCCTCCACAGAATGGTGAACAATGCTTTAATGAAGTTTAAAATTTGAAGTCATGATGTGACTTAGGTTTTTTTCCTCAAGTGCTCAGTGTTGTTCAGCCTCTGTCAGCGTGGGTACTAATCGCACTGAAGTCGGGGGAATTGGGCTTGTAGGAAGGTTACAGTGAGCACACTGCTGCCAAGAAAAAAAAAAGGCATTCATTTCTCCTCCCAGCCACCTGGGAAATGATCTCGTTGAAAAAACCTCAGCAATAGAAAAAGCATGTTTACAGTTGATCAGTTCCTTGATCCAGTTTGTCAGGCAGTCACAGGAGAGCTTGTGCTGACACAGCGAAGAGCCAGGAACTTGGGCAGGGAGGAGGGATGAGGACTGCCTTTTTTGGTCGGACTTCATTTAAATGCCTGTCAAAAACACTTGCCTTGTCTTTGAGGACTGGAATTGTTAAGAATGGTACAGATCTGTGAGAATTCTTGTATTAGAGGGCAAAGTAGTCCTCTTGACACTTCCTTTGGATCTTCTATTTGAAAGTGGCTGGCACAGTCCTGAAAAGATAAATAGCACAGAAATATTTTTTTTTTTGCGTGCAGCATTAAAACTTGAAAGCTTCTTGAGATAAAATCAGCACTGACTTTTCTGTCTCTGGTGTTTGCTCTTGAAAGCAATGTATTAAGGATACGGAGAAAGAGAGAAACGAAGCAGTATTTTCTTAAAATGTTGCCATGCCATTGAGTATCATCATCCCTGCTTTTGCATCATTTAGTGCAGTGCAGCAAAGGAGTCACTTTGTACACTGACTAGCATAAAATAGTAACAAAGCACAATTGTGATCAGTATGGTAATCGTAATGCAAATAACTGAGCTAGTTTGAAGAAAAAGAGCACTTTCAACGCAACAGCCTGCTAGATAGTTGAACAGATGCCGTCTGTCCATCTTAGTCACTAACAGAAGTGAAAGTTGGCATAACAGCATGCTGGTATTTTTGTGAAGCACCAGCTTGATAAAGGATCTCCTCAGTGATAAATATAGTGGCCAACTTTATGTGCTAAACTTTGAAAAAGGGCTTTTCTGAAGCCTGGGGGGGGGGGGATAGTGGTGGTTGGGGGGGGGGGGTGATGTTTATGCTTATGTGTAAAACCAGTCTAAATGTACTTGTGTCTTTGAGTTGAGAAAATGTACTTGTGTCTTTGAGTTGAGGTGGATTTTTAGAAACATGCAAGTACATGCAGAGAAGTTGTGCATGTGCTTGAAGTTGTACATGCACTGTGAGTGCATCTTGAACTGAGAAGGGCAAATGTTTGCGAGTTTATTGTATCTATCTTCTGGTAATCTGAGAGAAACTGAACCTGTGCTTTTATTTCTGAAGACCCAACAAAGAAGAGAGGGGGAACAGGAAATGCTGAACTCCAGTGAACAAGCAATGTTCAACCAGATGTATTTCAATCGGGTAGCTGGTTCAACTGTACTGATAGTTAATGCTGTGAGTTCTGCTGTCTGGTCCCCAGTCTGTCTTGATCTTCCAAGTAACTTCAGATGAAACAAGAAGTAAACCACCATATTAAAAGAATGTAGAGAACACAAATGTGTCTTGTCATTTTTATTCAGTTTAAGTATTTTTTTCTTCTTCAGCCTTTTCTAATAGCTTACTCTGTTAAATTCTAGGCTTGGTATTGCTGTCAATGAATGGAGTAGGTTTTCTAGCTGTTTTAGTCCGTGAACTTGAAGTTGCCAGCTAAATAACTGATCGAGAGCTTTGTAAAAGAAAGAAATATCAAATACATAGTTACGGGTCCTGCTTGTTTCCATAACAGTTAGATAGGTTTCAAAATCTAATATTAACCAAGTCCAAATTCATTATGAACAGCCTACCTGAATGTAGAGCTGTTGAAAAAACTATCTGGTTCACAGCTGGGAAAAGGGAGATGGGGACATCCTGATCTGGCAGATCCTGGATTAGAATTTGACATGGAAATGCTTTATATCAGTGTTCACCTAGTTGGATTATTATGCATACAAGAAAGTGATGGACTAGGCCACTTAAAAAGGAGGAGGAGACTTTGTCCTAGAAAGTGGCTTTTTCTGGTTGAAGGTTTCCTGACTTCTTGCGGGGAATGTATTTGCACTAAAACTGTTCAGAAACTTCCAGTGGCTTACAGCTGTTACTTGCAAAAAGTGCTTAGATTTAAAACATTAGACAGGTTCCAGTATATATTCATATAAGCGTAATGATTGAAGAACTGGAAGTAAGGAACTAGCCTCCTGCATGTTGCATTCAATCCTTTTTATGGTTACTGAGTTTTGTATAATTATTTGTTTGTTGTGTGCTGCAAGTGCGTAGCCAAAATTGCCAAAAATATGTTGTGTTACAGCAGATATAAGAGAAAGTGGCTATATTTGGGACCTTGCATTCCAGTATTAACTGGGTGAAAATAAAGAGCAACTTCTCCTGAAGTAGGCATCTTCTCCTACTTGCATATCAAATAGAGTGCACAGATAGAGCGTATGTTAATTGACGATGGATTTGACCTTGTACTGAAATTTTCACGTACTAATGTGAAGATCTCTTGGATTAGTGCCTATCTTAGAATTCGAGAGATGTTAGTATAAGTATTGTTGGACTGTATGTGACTGCTACATGTAAGACATTATTACTCCATTTAGAGGTTATTCACATGCTGCTTACATTATGCATAGCTTTCCTGTCACCAATATTTCACGTGAGGAATGAGGAAGGAATATATTTTAATTTCTTGGAACAGGGAGGGTCCTTCTTCAAAATTGTTGTGTTTTCTGAACATGTTCCCCATCTTACTTATGTTTAGCCCCAAACCAGATTTCTTTAGTATGTTAGTTCTTGGACTAAAGGCTTGGAACACAGTATTACCCAGTGAAAATGTGGACTACTTAAAGCAGAGAACTTAAAGGGAATTCTCTTATAGAAAGCTCCCCTTAGACAAAAATTTGTGCCAGTAATCTTACACTTGGATGAAAAGCCCTTTTAAAATGATTACGTAATGCTATGTAGTTTTGTCTTGCCTTTGCACCTTTGTGTCAGTTGGGTTTGGGTTTGCATTGGGTGGTTCCTCCATAGCAAGATGATAGAGGCTCCCCTAATTGAGAAAATGCACTGGACAAATGGGAAGGCAGAACTGCAGGAATATATCTTGACACAGTGGCTTTTTAATGGTCTGGTTTAGTTCATCTTCAGGGCAGTGCTATGGATGAGTAAAGATATTTTGTTTCTTCCTTTTTCCATTCTTGCATTTGCTTTATGGAGTTGAAGTCCAAAATAACAAGGCTGTTGTAAGCACTTACTGGGTAAGAACGCTCTTGGCCGATTAGAAGGGTTTCTTCCTCTCTGTGCCAGAATGCTGCTTACTTGAGAGACTATAAAACTCTGATTAGATTTTGGTTTCATTTAGGCATAGACGAAGACTTATTTCAGAAATATTTTGATATTGTACATCTGCCTTCCGTGTGGAGATTGATGGTGTAAGACTAAGAGGCTGCTAATAGAATTTAAGACTAACTTCTGACTCTTGACTTGGGTGTTGCAATCTCACTTTAAACAGAGCTAGCTTTTGACACCCCTTGTCTTAGAGTTCCTGGAAGAAGAGCTGTAGGCTGAATGCTTTTGCTTTGAGCTTGTATGTGGTGTCAGTGAATCCTTATAGTTTCCTATAAAAGTTGCTAACTTTTTTCAGTTGTGGAAGTGATTCCCTTTTTTACTGACCCTTGAATGAGAAATCTGCTGTGAAATGGTAATGCAACATGGATGCTGAAATCCCCCAACTGTTACTGGGAGGAGATAATATCTATTTGGAAAGGGTTCTCTGGGTATGGAGTCGTCACCTTCCCTGATGCCACCAGAACCTGATAGTTCACGCAAGCTGCCAGCTCTACTTTGCTGGTCTAGTGCTTCTGTTAAGGGAGAACAGGTCTGAGGAGGGTTGCATGAAGGGAATCGGGCGGTATTATTCCATCAGGTAGGTCATAAACATCCGAATCTATTGTCAACAGTCAGTCTTTAAAACTTTCTAGTTTTATGCAGTCTTTTAAATTGACATAAAAAGCTCAGGGTGTGTTTATCTTGGCACTTTCAAAGGTAGTTAAGTACAGATGCCTTTCAAAGATACTAGTTTCTGTAGAGCTATGGAAAACCTAGGTCTCAAGAATACCGTATTAAGGCCCCATAAGGAATAGAATTTCATCCTCTCCAGCTTTAGATGCTTACCAAAATGGGTAACGCTAAATGAACAGAAAATACTGAATGTGGGAGAAGGGTCTTGAATGCCTTGCTGCTGCCCTAGGCCAAGTGAAGAATATGCTGGACAGAAATGATAGATCTGTCTTGGGAGAACGCTTATTTTTGAGTGTGAAATATTTTTAGACAGTCAAAACAGTTGTTACAGAAGAAAAATATGTGGATTTGTTATGGAAGTTTCCTTATCTTTGGGAGGTAATGGAGCTGAAACAACAACGGTGTGATAGTAAGGATGGGCACCAAAGATAGTCTTGTGATTATAAAACTCAATGAATGCTCCGCTGCAGTTTCTGGCAGAGAAGTCTAAAATGCTCAGAAAGAGACACTGATTTATAAGGATAAGAGAATAAAAAGAAATCGGAATAAAAGTATGTGTTAAAACTGGTAGATTTTTATCAGGTTAAAGCCTACCATTCCTGTGTGCCCCCACCCCCAATAAAAAAAAATAAAGGCAGAAAGTAGATTTCTCTTCTTTGAAATTCACTAATGCCCCTACCTGAAGGATGTTGGAAATTTAGTTGGGCTGACAACTGCGGAGATGTGATTGCTGTAAGAAGTGAAGAAAAAGAAAGCAATATACTATGTGAAAATAGAAAAAGCAGATGAGAGTCATGACTTCAAATGGTTCCTGAGGTTTGGTTTTGGACTGACATGATTTTGTGTAGTCACTGACCACTGAGGATCAAGAGTGAGGTGCCTGAATCTGTCTGGAGAGAGAAGCTGAAACAGTAGGTTTAAAGCTCTTTTTTTTTTTTCTTTGTTGGTTTTTTTTTTGTATTGACATAGAACTAAGAGACCTTACAAAATGCACCAAGTGATGACTAATGCAAACTACTATGAAGTAGAGGTCATGCTTTTGTAGTATAACAAGACTTTTTTTATTGGAAAAAATCCACCAACACATGATATGAGAAGTAGCAGAGAAGACCATGTTCAGTGTCTTAGTGGTTATCTGAACTAGCTACTGATACAATGGAGTCATGAAAGTTATATGCACAGATGGGGATGTAGTTGCTGATGAAGGTTGATAAATACTAGTGTGTTTATCTGGAGTAGTGTGTACCCTTAGGGGTGTCTATTTGGGGAAACATTCAGTTCTGACTTAGTTGTAGAGGGTTTTGAAAAACTCTGCAAAATGAACGTGGCTAGGAGTATCATCACTCTGAAAAAGGAAGAAATGGACCCAACGCAAAACTGAAAGCTAGTATTAGCAGAAGGAGGAGTAGATGCGCATTAGGTGGTGCATAGTTGTAGTGTGTCGTTTTGTTTATCTGTTGGTGTGTTTAGTGTGTCTCCCAATTAAGTTATATTTCTTGCTTTGTTTTTCTTTTCCCCCTTTAAGATAATTTTGGTGACTGCACCTGTTTTGAGGGACACCAGCTTCCTAGACTTTTATGAGGCTATTGCATTTAAAGTGCTGTTTTGGTGATCCACTTCTGCAGCCTCTAAGACAGAATAAAGGAAGTCCAGACTACAAAAAGTCATCCCTTCAGTGTGTGATGAGTTGTGAAGACACTTGATGATTATTCTGTAGGTGATTTCTTGTCTTAGGCGTGTTCTTTGCTCTCCCTTTAAGCAGTAATTGGAGTGCTCTCCCAGTACCAATGATAAACCTGGGGACAGAATCTGTGATGGGTTGAGTTCCTATGTATATCTCCTGCCATATCTGCTGCTTTACCTCTACTGACTTGGATGTGCTTCTCTCACGTAGTCTTTCAAACACAAGTTCGAAGCAGCCTTTGAAAAAGCTATCTGAATATTCTTTGCACCATTGAATGTTCCTCTTGCATAGAAACAACTGCTCGTGTGTCTTATCAGGGTTTTTTGTTTCGTGTTAGAAGAGGTAACTTGGTCATTTGAAAGTTTTAATGATGGAATTTTCCCCTTTGAGAATTAATTGAGTTTTCTGATTTCATGGATATTTCTAAGCCATGTGAAATGTCAGTCTTCTCTTTGCAAGTGTATCCTGTCATATTCAGCATGTTCAAGTGTATTTTGTTTGCGACAGATTCTTCAGTTTTCAAGGTATTTCGTGTGACAATGGTGGAATCTTTGACTCTTGGCACTCTACACTTAGTGGGAAATTGTAATGTCACAACATTTCAGCTGGAAACCTACTCTGCTTTTTGGTCTTAACTGTCTCAGGAACTCTTTGGTTCTACCTGAAGTCATCTTGTTAGGACTGTCTACCTACTGCTGGAAAGAGAAATACTTGGGAAAGTCATGCTGAAGGAGATAACTGAGTTGATACTTTGTACTGTGTTGAAGGACTATTTTCAACTCTTTTTCCATCTCGGAATAATTTGTCTTTTTAGTAATGAGTGCACCTTGTGGTTCTGCTGAATAAGGTGTTAGCATCTGCATGGGACACGGTTAAGCAACTCAACCTTGACACTGAGCTCTGTGACTCCGAAAACGCACAAAAAAAGTGTGTTTATATGCTTTGGGACGGTTGGTGACCAGTACTGCTTGATCAGCTGTAAATAGATAACAATGTGCTTTTGTGATATAAGAGTGAGAATTGTCTGATCAATTGTTCAAATGCTTACATTTCTGGGTGCCAGAATCTGTCTCGGATCAATTGTTAAAATGCTTGTGTTTCAGGGTAATGTCATCCGCGCAGTGCCGGTTCAGAATTCGTGGTGGCCTGTGTGGTACTAGAAGATGGAACAAAGAATCTACTTAAAAACTGTCCACTAGCTGTTGGGCGTTTGTAGCTCTGCTGTGTCCTTCATCCTGCGTGAACAACTGTGGTCTTGGCGTGCTTTTATTCGCCCTTTGGTCAAATCTTACGCTTTCCACTTAGTTTTAGTTACCAGTGCTGTATGGGGAGCATAGCATAGAGTAAACCAGCTGTGATTTGTACTCATCCCTGGCTTTGGCTTTCACAGAATACACTGTCAGGATTCCTTTTGGTCTAACACACTTCAGTGTGGCTTGAAATAGGACTCTTTTCCCCCTGTTTTTAAGCAGTGCTGTGCTAAGTTTGTCTCCTCAAGCTGCACTTAAAGTGTTTACTCTCCCACCTTCTGTGTGGGGAACATAAGGGCTTTTCTGTGTTTTAGGCTTACAGAATGTAAGGGACCGTAATAGGAAAATACGATGAATGTGACTTTAAGGTACCACTTGTCCAGAAGAAAAGGCTGCTTTTTAGTAGTGGATGGTAATAGATGAGAGCACTGACTAGATCATGCCCTTCAGAGTAAGGCAAAATAAAGATGATAAGCTTTCAGGTAGAAGCTGAGATCTTTCAGAAAGATAAAATGTTTTGTTAAACAGCTAGTTCAGGTAATTCAGAACTGGACTTGAGAGCAAGGACTGAACTTTCACCTGTGCAAAACTTAAAGGTACGTTTCCTGACCTGTGTTTAAAACCCAAAATCGCACAGTACAAATAGGAAAGAAATTAATCACAGACATCTAAATATTTTGTTTGGTTTTCCCCTAGATACCTCTTTCTCTTGCAGGAACAGAATGGAAGCTGGCATTAAAGCCTTTATGTTTTACTGAAGATATCATAGTGGTGTAAATAAAGCGTTGGGAGTGGGCTTTCTGGAATTTGGTATTCCATACTATAAGTTTTTTCAAAGTACTGAGTGAAGTAGTGGGTGTCATTTGGCAAACAAATGCTTCTTTCTAAGCCTGCACCAGAGGGCTGCAGATGAAGGGGAGAGGGGAGGAGGTGAGGAACAGCAGGGGCACGACGGGGATTGGAGCATCGAGATCTTGAGTGTGAAAGCAAACAAATGTTGAGTGTGACTTGCTTTCAGTGGAGTATCTGGCTGGGTAGGTTGGTTGTTGCCCTCGCTGCTCACACGTAGAGCCTGACTCCTCGTGATGTTTCTGGTGGGGTAACACACCTTGAGAAGCTCTGAATTGTTCTTTTGGTTGTGGCTTTGTTAAATGAGGTTATGTTGTTGCAGACAGAGCTCTCTGTCGTCTTCCAAGTGGGACGGGAAGTGGTTCAGCTCTTAAGGTGAGCTTGTTTCTCCTCCTGAAAACCTTACACTTTTTTGTAAAAATGGAGAAGATGATGCTTTTCAGCTTGCTTTGTGTGGAACAGACAACTTCTTTTGTTCATGTGTTATGCCGTCTTTCCATTTGAAAATGTTTTCAGTGTTGTATGTAAAGTGTCTTAATCTCAGCACTAAGTTGTGTGATTTATGCTTTTTTTGTGTGATATAGGGTGTCTTAATTCTTTCTGATGCTGAGAAAACTGAATAACTAGTCTTGAGACATGAGTTATGTGGGAGGTGGTGGCTGAGGTTTTTTTTATATATAAAGAAATCCTTCAAGTTGGCAGGATAGCTTTGTACTTGGGCTAACATTTGTATATAATTGCTAGATTGCATGTGCACAGGATCAGTTGCAAGGGGCTGCTAAGGGGCTAATGCTAATATTAGAAATGCTGACTTAAAAGCACTACTCCAGAGGAACCATGGAGTTTTGTCTTGTGATTCTTTGCATGGACACAGTTTCCTATGGAAAGTAGGTTGTGATACGTAGATGTCTGTATGATTCATTTCCCTCAAGGCAGCTAAGACTTCTATGAATCTTCTTGACTATGTAACTTCAGATTGCTGAGCTTTCTCTTCTGTAGGTATGCACGCCCAATGAACAAGTCAGGAAGGCATTACTAGAAGTGATCCTGCAGCAGGTACTGTTAAGACAAACCTAAATGGGTTGAAGTCTATGGTAAATGTTGGCACACGTCGTCTTGTCCTCAGAGTTAACCTCCTTCAAGGATAAGTCATTAGATTTTTTTTAAAATACTGTTTATGACTTGAAACTGGCTGAATAGCAGACAAAATAGTAATGGCTGGATTTCTCAGTTAGCTGTTCTAGTGTAGTACCTCTGAAAGGAAACCTGACCAGCTGAACAGGCAAAGTTCAGAGTTCAGTAAGGTGTTTGATGAATACCATAAAAATTCTTCTGTGACATGATTTATGTAGGACACCCTAAGTTCCAGCAGCAGGCTCAAGACAAATTACATGGTGTGAAAGATGAGCAGCCCGTAGAGGAGGTGCTCCTTGGATGAATTCTAGTAAAACAGTGTAAAATCTGGGGTGTTCCCTAAAGTGGAAAAATAATATGGACTGCCTGAGCAGGTGTAGGGTTTGTGTAGGACGTATTTCCCATTTTTGGAGGTTAAAGAACAGAATTTTTAGCAGAAGTACATAGCTGTGCCTAAAGTTTAGAAATTCTCTTTGTGATGTTGGTAGTTGGTCTGGTCAGTTTTCTAGAACCAGGTAAGAATATTGTTGCTGTTAAGACAGTATTTGTTAGAATTAGAGCATGTTTTGGAGAAAGATGATGTTGATTAAAAAAAATTATTACTACTAGCATTTTTTCAAGTCAAAATGTGAATTTAATTTCTTTGGCCATTTGACCCTCTTGTGCTTTGCTAAAATGAGTTCACGAGAGAGGAGATTTTTATGGAGTTGACAAGATTTATTATGCTGTATGTTTTTGAACTGGAACATTAATTATTTTGGGAGCTGCACATACAATTGCTCAGTGATTTTGACCTGCAATGTGCAGGATGGGTATCACTGTCACCTAGAGTTTTAAGGAGCGTGTAAAATTGCGTGTTTTTTTTTTTTTTTTTTTTAATCCAAGTTACCACTTGATGTTTTGGGTGAAGTGGAGGAGAAGTGTGGATATTGATGACAATTCTCAAAACTACCTTGTGGAGACCTTGCTTCACGTGGTCGGTACCTTTGTTGTTGATGTCGCAGGCCATTTCTGGAATTCTTGCCAGCCTGCATTGCCCTGGAGCAGCGGAAGAGAAAAGGATGGGGTGGTTGGAAATGCAGTAGTTGACAGTGCAGCACTTAAGATGGGTTAGTTGGTTTTAGGAGGTTGTGCTGTAATGGGAAACGAGATCATAGCACAGAAAAAAACGTGGGCCGTGCCATAGATCTACTTAATCTAAGAGTGGGTGGGTTGGTGCTTTTACATTTTTGAGGAGTGTGCTTTACTATCGAGAGTGGGATAGGATGGCAAGAAATAGACTCAAGGAAAACCACCTGAAGTGGATTTGTGAGCTTTATTGGGTCAGAATGAGTATGGACCTTAAAGTGTCCCCAGCGTTGCTGATGGGCACCCAAACAGTTGGTCAGAGCCTCTCAGCACGGGGAGACTGGCAGCAGGGCCGTCTGCCAGGGGGAGGCCTGGTGGAGGCAGCCGGGTGAGCCCGTGCTCCCGGTTTGGTGGCCCCTGGGTGAGGGGTCGAGGCCTCGGCAGCCCGTGGAGGCTGCTGGCGGGGTTTTGTG
>NW_009600770.1:0-6781 GCF_000690535.1 Cariama cristata
TGTGAGGATCTGCGTTGATAACGTTACCGTGTTTCGGCATTTGCGGTGTCTCCGTCGTACCTTGGCGTTCAGACTCGGAGGCGGTAGGGAAGCTGCCGCAGGTTGAACGACGCCGGGGAGAGACAAACCCCCGTTATGCCGCGGTCTCCTCCGGTAACCCAGACACAACTCCCCTGCAGCTGCCTGGGCTGGCACCGAGTTCCCGTTTCGGGGCTTACCTCAGCTGCATGCTTACCCTTCAGCCACCTCCTTGGGGGTCCCATTTTCAGCATTTTATTCTAATAAAATTATAGGTTTTGTCATGACAAGAAAAGAAAGCCTTTCTTCGCCTTTCTTCTGCCCTGAGAAATCACGGAGCCAAACCAGCTCGGCACCGAAGGGAGATGGTTCCCTCTGACCCCCAGTGAAGAACATCCTGCCTGCACCCCTCTTGCACATATGCAGGGATGTGGGTCAAGCCTTCCCTTTGTAAGAGAAACCCGAGTGTTACTTGGCAGGCATTCAGATGTTGGTTTATGTGACCAAATATCACTCAGTCAATTATCTGACTCACTGCCTCCAAGGAGATACCAAAAGATATTTCAAACTTACCATAATATATATGAGAAAAGTAATGATGTTTAGTGTGGGCACAGTTATGCTAGTACTTATTAATGCACTAGAGTAAAATCAGATTTTAAGTCAGGGTTCTCAGGAAAAAATAGTTGGACTGTGTTTCCAAGTCTTTAAATACAGAACAACCTGATTTTATTCAAACCATCATGAAATCAGTAGATTAAGAGAATAAAGCAATAGCCACCACCTTGCCACTCACTGAGGTTCAGGCCTGAAATACACACAGGTTTTTGACTTCAGGAAAAACTTCTGTCAATACCAATGTGCTTCCACAACGCTGGTGTGGCTGCCTTTATAGTGGTGCCTCCCAAGGTAGCTTTAAAGGTATTGATGACTTTTTCCCATATGGGACTGAGTTATGTCATTAGCACTTTAATTGCATCCCTACCAGCTACCAAACCTATATAGTGTCTTTTTTTTTGGCATAGATCAGGCTTGATTGGAAGAAAATTTTTAAATGTTACCAACATACTTTCCTAAACAGAGGTATAAACCTTCCCTAGATTATTTTTGAATGTATGACTGTGTTCATCCGTCCCATCCCACAAAGAATGCTCAGCTGAAGCACTCATGACATCAATAACATTGCTTTGGGACAATCATTGGAGTTCACCTTTTCTGCTAAAATGTGTGCTGGTGGCCCTGCAGTTGTATCTACATAATGGATTATAATAAATATTTTGAAGTCAATATAATTTGTGTCAAGGTTTGGAGCTCATGCTAATTCTCTTGTCAATTCAGTATAACTAAATCCTCACCCTGGCTTGAGATTTTCATGGCTAATTGTTTTGGGTAATTAGCAGGAGAAGAAGATACCTGGCAGGTGGGTGGATGTTTTGGGGGAGAAGCAGGTGATGTGCAGGTAATCCCTGCAGCTGGTGAGGACAGGGGGAAGGAGAGCATGTCTGGGCAGCACTGGAGAGGAAGCAGGGAGAGGTGTTGCCATCGCTGCTCCCCAGCCTCGTGTCCTGGGGAGCTCAGGCAGCAGCCGCTGTGCTGTGGCAGCGTGTCTCTGACGCATGGCAGATGTACCTCTTTCTTTTCAGCCTTGGCTCCTCTCTGAAACATGAAGGAGGTGCATTGCAGCCTTGCCTCTGCAGGCTGGTCCTCTTATGGCTTTCACAAGATAGATAAAGCAAGGGGGAGCAAAGGACTGGTCCATAACAAGGGTCCTTCCTTTGAACATCCAACTTTTAAAATTTAAAATAGCTTTCTGCAGCGGCTTTGGTAGCCAGTGTGGATGCCGTTTTCATGAAATCACCCATAACGAGGGTCCTTCCTTTGAACAGCCAACTTTTAAAACTTAAAATAGCTTTCTGCAGCGGCTTTGGTGGCCAGTGTGGATGCCGTTTTCATGAAATCATGGTCTGAAGACTCCTGGCTGGGTATATGGCATGGCCCTGCAGCATACCGAGCAGGTCCTTGGCTTCTACTGCACCCAAGTTATATTTTTTGTGTGCAGTTTGGGCTTTGGGGGTGTTTGTAAAGCAATGGATAAGGAATGTGGCCGTTATGGTGCCCAGGAGACAGTGGAGGCCTGAGGGCCTGCAAACGTGCTGCTGGGGATGGAGCTGATGAACAGGAGCAACAGGACAGTCACACCCTCGCAGAGACACGCCGTGCATCGTGCGTGTTCTGCTTTAGGGTGACAAGTACCCAACTTTTTTGGCACTTCAGTCATCTCCTAAATTGAACTAATCCAGAGCCTTGGGGGTACAGCTCTCATGGCGGTCAGTGAACTAGCAAATGTTTAATATCAAATAGTCTTCCCTCAATTAACCTTTATTCAAGGAACAGAGAACAGGAATCCTCTATGCGTGGGTCTGTAGTGCACGGTAGGATCGAGGCACTGGTTCTGCATGGCAGCCTGTGTCACCAGCCGTGATGTATTGACTGCGATGTTACTAGCAGCAAAGCCAGGCAAAGAGGGGTTTAGTAGGCACAAGCCAAGACTTGCCGGCGCTCTGCCAGGATATGTAGCTGGGAAAGGAGACAAATTAGTGTCTGAGGAAAACTACAGCTGTAACAGACAGAGCACGTCCCTTTTAATAGATCTTATTCCTTCGCTCTAGCACTGCTGCCACATGGGGTTTCCTGTGGGGCAAGTAAGAGCCACAGCATGAATGCCGTGCCTGCAGACCAACCCATGGCAGTGACCATGAACGGCAGCTTAAGAGTGAGGAAAGCTCTGTGGTCCATGATGTTTTGGTGAACGCTTAGTCAAAAGTTACTTCAGCTTACTATGAAAGAGATGCAGAATCCACCCGTCAGCATCACTTCCTGAGCTCCATGGTGTCCCTGCAAGTTGTCGTCACTGCTGTAGTTATCACAGTGAACCATAGGCTGTAGGTGACAGATGTAACGGTGAGAGAAAGACAATGACTTATATTTATGCACCAATCCTTTGCTAGTGGATGCCGGTTCTTCTCCGCTATAATGCAGAGCAGTTTTAAGTTACATGGGCAGATGCTAGACTTTAGGTGGGTCATTCAGAAAAGCTGGGAATCAGCAGAGGGCTGTGAAATTGTGTCCTCGAGGCTTTCTTGGCCATGCAGTGGGTGCTTTCTGGACGGCCAAGGCACCTCCCTGCCAGCTGCCTCCCGCCGCGGCCGATGCTACAGCAGCGCAGGGAAGCAGGATTCAGCCTCCAGATGTGGTCCGTTTGTCGGCTGTTTCCTGAGAGCTCAGATAATTGGAGGAAGAAGGGAAGGAATGCAGCTGTAAGGCAGGGAAATGGTTTGAAGGGGAGAGGAATTAGCAGTTGGTCATCTTAAATATACCTTCTATATTTATATTTGCAAGTTATGTTGAGGAGAAGATGTAAATTGTTCGCTGCTACTTCTCGTAAGTGTGTGTATTTTTTCACGGCAGTAAGAGCTCGTCTCTCTAGGAACTTTTTCCCCAGTGCTGTACATCTGTGGCTCATTATATCACCCGTGTGCGGTAATGACTTTCCCACTTTTTAGGCGAACGGTTCCCTCTAGGTGGCACCAGCACTCTTCGGGTCCCCCGGAGCCCGCCCGCCCTGCGCTGGGCTCCGGCTCCTGCTGCCGGGAGGTCCCCGAGCATCCTCCGAGCATCCTTCGAACATCCTCCGAGCATCCTCCGAGCATCCTCCGAGCATCCTCCGAGCATCTTTCGAGCATCCTTCGAACATCCTCCGAGCATCCTCCCACCAGCAGCGCTGCGGGGCTCTCACCTCGCCGTCTCTCCTGCCGTTAGCTGTTTGTAACAGTTGATACACCCACAGCGTTTGTAGGCTTTGTAATGTGACAATTGCAACCGTTTGTGGTTGTGTGTTAAGCCTTTTGTGGCAGATATTTGTTCTCAGCTCTGTGAGGCTTATTCCATCTTGATGGGTGGAGTTCAACTTACCTGACTTTACCCATCTGAAAATTAGGTATCTAGCTGAAACTAGTGAGGTGTGTTCCTAATATAACTGACGGAGACAGATACATCCAGAGTGCCAGGTTTTTTTCTTCTTAAACACAGATGTCTCAGCTATTGAGCTGAATTGTCCTCCCTGGTGAAGATCCTCTTGATGGAAAGAGAATCTTAAAGGATCCAGAATAAATATGGGTATGAATTATTTATGCTCCTGGATCTAGAGTTGGTTTGATGAGTGTCATGCAAAGAGGCTTTCGCTGAGATAAAAAACCCCACTTTTTCACAAAAACCTGGGCCATGCGAGAGATTTATCTGTAGATGTATGTGCTTTGTGTTTCCTGCCTGTTAAAGGAGGCCTACCTGGACAATTTATAGGCTACTGTGAGACATTGCTTATAAGAAAACTTGTTCACCAAGGAGAATGGAGAGAGAGCCTGAGAAGATGCTGTGCAAAAGGTGGGAAGGAAGGTCAAGGCTTGGCTGAACCATATAGAAAATGCTGGAGAGAAAACACGAGACCTCAAATTTATGTATCACAAACTGGACTTGTGTGGGTTGCTGTGGACCATAATGTCTGATAGGGCTTTGTGAAATGCCTGGAGGGGTGGGAGAGCAAAAGTCTGCTTTGGAGACTTCCAACCCAAACCATCATATTATTCAAAGGAATTTGTGTGAGGAACAAGAATCAGCATCGTTTATTGACCAGCCCACAGCAGATTTCACTGCATCTCTGGACTTAATAGACTTACCCACTGGTTTTATGTGATGATTTTGGTTTATTTTTTTAATTTATAAGGGAGACTAGGGAAATTATTCAGTTACTCAGATACTTTATGCTGGTTGCTTTGTTCAGGTATTTTTTCCAATGAAGATTTTAATTTGCTGATGAAGCCCAAAAAGCTTTGTGAGTAAAATAGCTACCAGTAGGTTTCTTGATAATCTCTGTGAGACAGGATTCAATGTGAATTTAGCACAAGGGCAACCTTGAAAGTACAAATAGAGGCCACGGTCCTTCAGACCTTTATGAACATGCTTGACGGCAATATGGGTGAGGATGCTGAAATCTAGATACTCTGTTATGAGACGTGGTAATCTATGATGATTAAGTTGGCACCAGCAGATCTTGAAACTTTAATTATTAAAACATTCTTTCATTCAACTAATTAGCATAATGGGGTAAAGTCACACGCTTCAGTGATTTGTGGGAAAATAAACTGAGAAACCCAACAGACTGCTACATTTTGAAGGTTAAAATACTAGCCTGTGCACTACTGGTTTTAATCATTGGAAGATAATACCGAGATACTGGGGCCAAGAAAACATAAATCACAGACCACAAAAAAAGAGTGCTTAGAGACGTGAGAAATTTGCGCTGAAACGGACTTCCCACCATTCAAGGATCACTACATGCCCTTGGCTTTCATATTAGAAAATGTGTTTCCACTAGCTGATGGAAAGCAGGAATTACTCTCTGATAAGATGAGAACTCCCATATAGTATTTGTGCCGTGCTCCTGGGATAAACACTGTTAAGTTTGCATAGCTCTTAATGCATAATTCATACACATGAATCCATGGACTTCAAGGTGTGACTTCTACATCTCTTAGAGCCGTAATACTAGGGGATATGATTTATTCACTATTCAGCTATATTATTTGCTGGTTTGACTGATCACAGCTAAGCAAGTATCTTGCTGACATAGTCGACTTGGAATCTGAGCCACTTTGGAGTTTCACACTGGGAATAAAAGCAGCTTTATTCCAGCTTGTATGATATGGTATTGATTGTGGCCTGGCCACGTGCTGTGAAGGCTAAGTCTGGGTAAGTGGTTGTTTGCTATATGAACCTGCATTTGAATTTTTTAAAAAACTATCATTATCTAAGGAAGTTTGTAAGGGAGAAAACTACCTAAAACTCCTAATTATCACTTGAATCATTTTGATTTGCAGAATAGCTTAATGAAAAATAAATATGCCTTTACTTAAGATTATGGGTAAGTTATAGTTAAAATGAGAGCAGGGAAGATGACTTAAAATTCTCAGGGATGAATCATTAATACTTTCTTTGTCAAAGGGCACCGGTCCGTGATACAACCCCAGGGCTTGGCAGCAGCAGAAGTCAGACCCTTAATAGTAGCAAATAATTGGCTCTGTACCAATATCCTCAAAGGACATACTCACCTGTCTCTGTCTTCTGTATAATGTTTTATGTAATTTAAAAAATATGCCAGAACATATTTACTTGCAAAAAGATTGCGGTTTTCCTGGATTAGACAGACTGCATTCAAGTACGGATACAAAAGTAAAGGTTTCTCCCTGACATTCCTGTTGAAACTCTCAGACTCAAACACAAGAGTTGAGAGTTCAGGGGCACCCACTGCCTGCCAGAGGAGAAAGACCAATGCTGCTAAAAGCCATGGAGGGCCGTTGGTTTTTGCAGGGCTATCAGCTGAAGAGGGAAAGCTCTAAGCAAACTTGGCAGGCAAGGAGAAAGGTAATAACAACTTTTGTAGCTCACAATTGGGAAAGGTCAAAATTTCCT
This sequence comes from Cariama cristata, assembly GCF_000690535.1. NCBI lineage: Eukaryota > Metazoa > Chordata > Aves > Cariamiformes > Cariamidae > Cariama > Cariama cristata. The sequence goes on from NW_009600770.1 coordinate 6,544, forward strand.
CAAGGAAACAAACAAACAAACCGTTTGTATGCTGCTTTATGCACTCCGTGGGAATGGATGGCACTAGTGGCCCTTTCCTACGCCCTCTGGGACTGTGAACAGAAAGTATTTTAATGCTGGTACCAGTTTCATAAGAATCAGCTGGGAAACAGAAGGGAGTTTGGGACATAGCTGCTGTTCTCTGGGGCTGTGGAAGTTGTTCCAGGAGGATAAAAGTTGCTTCAAAACTATCGGAAGA
>NW_009600770.1:6812-11506 GCF_000690535.1 Cariama cristata
CTTTGTCTATACCACATCTTGTGGACCACTCTGTGGCTCCATTCCATTTTGAGGTTGCTTTTCATTCAGATGGCCAGCCTGAAATCATGGCCTATGTGTGGCCAAACTCCAGAGCAGCCAAGCTGTAATGTGCATGAGCACCGCCGGCAGCTTATCTGACTTACACAACCTGGAGGAGCTCTACAGTGCCTGTCGTAAGGAGTCTGCAGATGGTCCACAGAGGTCATGGACAGCACAGTTAGGGCACTTGCTCTTCTGCCACTCACTAGTTAAGGGAGTCATTCACAGCAGCAAGGACTGAAAACTACCTTTTTTTTTTTTTTTTTTCCCCTAAAATGTGTTATAGAATAATCTTGGCTGTGAAATTGCTCTTTATTATGTAGGACTTGTGTTCTAACTGTGAGATTCCATCTGCCATGGAGAAAAAAGGAAAAAAAGTCCTCAAGCTTTGGTGTTCCTAGATAGAGGCAGGTTCAAGATGTGACCGTGGATCTTGTCACATCTCAAATATCCATATGGCCCCATTGGGAAAGAAGAGGGTCCCCATTTTGTATTGCAATTGTGTGAACATAGAGAATTGTGAATGCAAGTGAGTTTGTTTTAGATAATCTATACATGAAATCCCATACCAGGACATTTGAAGAACATCATCCACATTTATTCTGGGCTCTGAGAATCCTATTACTGAGTAGCGGAAGCACCTTCTCAACTGGGCATCATCCAGAGTGGGTAGCTCTGCCTTGGTATGGGAGGCTAAAGAAAGTGCCCGTGTTCCAGAGATACTGCCTGCTTCAACAAGGTGAACGCTAGGTTTGAAAACACCAGGCTATTGCCCGGTTCCAGAATGCAGATGTGTGGTTTTTTCCATGTGTTATCAGTGTTCTGCTGAGTTGTGCTGTAACGTGAAGACATCAGCTTAATTCCTATATCTGCTTGTAGCTACTAGTGATCTTGCCTTGGGAAATATACAGCGGCTCAATGTACCCTTACTGTCCATGACCTGTGACTAGAAAGAAATTCAGATTTTCAACTACTAAGTACAGTTAACAGCTGTAAAAACAGCTGTAGAAAATCATTTGTGTTGCTAAACTTAAACATGTCACAGGGGAAATGAAAGCTGTTTATGAATATTCAATTTTTTTCCATTTATCCTTATTGTATAAATATCATTCTGGCAAATTAACTCTTCCTGATTAACTCAGTGCAATATTGGAAAGGTAATTTAACATCTTTGTTTTCTTATTAGTACAAGTAATCACACATTGCTATAAAGGGCAAAAAAGGTGATAGCACAGATTGCATGTAAGGTCCGTGCTAATAGTATATGGTTTGTGCTTCAAACTGCCAAGTTGTCTTAGCAGGACTTGATCCAAAATACATCTGATCTCAAGCTTTCAATCTGATGTTGGAAATGAGACGAACTAGTGCTGGCTTTGCAGTATTTCCAAATGAAGGTGCAAGAGAATGTGATTTTATTCAAAGGACATTAATTTTATCTGTAGCTTTTGGTTACAAATCCCAGTCTAGTTCTGAATGAAACCGGGAGTGGGAAGGGAGTCAGCTCCACTTTAGCTCACACATCTTCTTTTATTCTGGCAAACACCTACTTTGCTGTGTACCTCTTCCCTTGCTGGCGTATGCTTAATTTTGTATACTCCTTTTTGCCAGCTGTTTGATTAATTTTATCTCAGCTTGCTTTTCTAATTGATTTTTTGTAGTAATAGATTTTTAAAAGAATTTTTTTTCCCTGGTGTGCTTCCTGACAGAAAAATCTCTAGTAAATATTTATCAGGGAAGTGTTATATCAGTAATTTTCTCAATAAATATTTATTAGAGGCTTAACACTACAAACCCCAGTAGAATTGTGGTAAATATTGACTACAGTTGAGACAGAAACAGTGCCTGAAGAGCACTGCATGCTGCAAACATGTTCAGAGGCAGCTAATCAGTGATAAATAGCTGGTGATTTTTAGGTAGGAGAGATGAGCTTTCCTTACCTACCAGGTCTGTCAGATGCATGATGGTGCAGGATTAACTCCTGAGCTGAGGGCACAGATTTAAGAAGCAAATCTTTTAAAATGGCAGGAGCCAAAACAGGGGAGCTGGGGACTGACACCGGTTTTAAAGCACTTTTAAAAATACACTGCATCTTCTCCCAGTGGAAATAGTCTTCTTGGCTTGATAGACACATGAGAAGCCAGAAGGGCTTCTTGTGATACAGCTAGGCGAGCACGCTGGTACCCACTTCATTCGTGTCTGTGTGCATGGCTGGGCAAAATAATTAAAAAAAAAAAAGTCTGGAAGTGGTAAGAGCAAATAAAAGGTCATCCGCAAGTTAATTACTTGTAGTGCCTTACCTAGAGATTTGCACTGACATAGGCTGCTCTGTTGCTCTCTGAACTAGAGGGTAGAAAAATAAACAGTTATGAGCGGGTAGATATGATTGAGGCGTGTGGGGTCTCCGACAATAAATAATCTCAGCCCTTGTGTTCACATACTGCAAGCAGCTTTGGCTAACATCACAAGTTACTTGCCAGATTCATTGTGTGCTGTTCAGCAGTTGCGACAGCTGTTAATAAATATTCTTATTGTCCGGACTCAAAAGCTGAGGTCACACGGGGCTGGCGCTGTTACCTAGGAGGAGATGCAGGCTATGCTCTCTAGACCGCTGGTTTCTGGGCTGTTTTAATGAAATCTTACCCTGACAGGCTTCAAAAGCCTTGGAATGAGAGCAACAAGATGATTGTCAGAGCAGTAGGGATGTATTGCTTGCATGTGCCTCTGCCCTTCATGCCAGGAGCACGGAGCAATGCTCTGGCTCTGCTATACCCATAGCTCTGCTGTGGTTTACATACAAAATGCTACTGCTACTGAAATCACTCCCAGTCATGAAGTAAAGGAAGAAAAAAGAGGGAGATGAAAACAACAGCAATTTGGACCAGTATGTAAACAATTCAATATTTTTCTTTCCGACCATGCAGCCCATAGGTGCGAGAAGAAATGCAGCCAAGATAGGATCACTAAACCTTCTAGGCTGGCTTGTCTAAGCCAGTGCTTAGGGTAGACAGGGCACAAGGCAATAAGTGATAAAGACCTCTCCTGCACTGTCAGTCATCTACATCATTTCAAAAGGGTGTAAGTGGGTGTAATTGACAGGGAGGTAGGGACAGAAGCACTGGGCATCCTGCATGATGGGTCTGTGCTTGGTGGGCTGGCCTGGAAAGCTGCACGAATGCTGCTGGCCAAGAGGACAGACCGTGGCACATCACAGCTCTAACTGGGCAAGACTGACTCTCCCTGATCCTTCAAATTCAGTTATCTTGTGGCTGACTTAGGTCTTATTTCAGGAGCCTCTCCCTGTTCAGCAAAGGATTAAACTCAAGCTTAAGTAGCTTTGCTGAACAGTGATAGAGTTAAGCTCAGGACCTTCCTCATATTTATTAGCACGATAGTCAGAGGTCTGTCTGCCATTAGCAGTGTAAGAACTGTGAAGGCCCACTGAATGGCCAGCCTGCTGCTCGTCACTCCTGCATTTTGATGGGACCATCCGTGCAACACTCACGCCGAGTCCCTCCGCTCGCCCTCAGCCCCTGCCTGACCTGGTGTCCAGTGGACAACAGCACTTGCTTCCTCCCCACCTCTGCAAAAATCAGTTTTATCAGTATCTCCTCTGCCTACCAGTTCTCAGTGATCAGAGGGTCTGGTGGAAACCTTTGGATTCGGCATTTCCTACCAAGGCCACCCCTTTGGTTAAATTCAACTCCTGACCTGCTCAATGAGCTCCTCTGAAAATCCATCCTGGCTGAGGAAACATGCATCTAACATCTAGTTTTTCGTTTCACTCTGATCTGGACAGTTTTAGCCCACTGTCCTGCCTATTTCACCTCCAAATAGAATCAACAGCTTCCAACTTGTTTAAGGACTTCAGGAAAAGCACGCTTTAATTCCCAGCAACCTGTGCCGGTGTGATGTCTGTGCTGGAGAGGCAGCTTCGGTGTTTGTTGCACCTAAAAATGCAATGACAGTGGATGTTTTTCTCTGCTTGGTTTCTTCCTTTTATCTGCATGCAGCATTTGTTTCCACTTACATCTAGAGAGACTTGGAAAGTGATCTGATGAATTAGAAGAGGCTACTTAGGAGGAAATGAAAATAGCTCCACACAGCTCTCTGTTACTTCCTCAAGCCTTTCTGGGACTAGTACTAAGCTGTTATGATACAGGATTTTTGAGATGCCAGGGAGGGAGAAACAAAGGGGTTCCTGTGTAGCACTAATTTTTCCACCCTGGTGTTTTGGATTCCTGTTTGCGAGACTGACCTGGCACTATCCCACCGCTGCCCACCAGCAGCACCGAGCCCTTGAGCGGCGGGGGCTGGCTCCTTACCCCTCACCTTGGAGGAGCTCCAGTCTGGTCTGCACTGAAACCCCTGTACACTCCCAGAGAAACAAAAGGGGATTCTTTCTTCATTTCTCATTGGAGATGAAGAACAGGCACAAATTTCAGTAAGAAATACCACTGCTTACTTACCTCTGTTCTTTCTGCTTTGGAAATGAAATGTGGTTGGTGGGTCCCGACAGTGGGGCTGCTCTGAACATGCCGCTGCTGAGGATCCAATAAATTCTACTATTAGAGCTTCTTTAAAAAAATTGAACTGCATTTTGTGTCTTTTCTGTGCAAAAATCTCCCCCCCCCCCC
>NW_009600770.1:11518-18147 GCF_000690535.1 Cariama cristata
GGCTCCTCTCTCTCTCTCTTAAACCATACAGGAAATGTTTTGGAAGGGAGAGTCAAGAGACTTAAGTCTGGAATTTTTATGTACACCAGAAACTTAAATGTGTGGTTCAAGCTGATAAACTTACCACACCTCTTTCTGTTTTCTTTATAGACTTATTACAAATATCTGGCTTGGAACCTAGATTTATGGTGTGAACAAAAGAAATATAGACCATAGAGACGTGAAAAGATAAATCTCAGGAGGCGGCATAAAAGGGTTTGTTCAACTTTTAAACTGTTTCTTAATGAAATAAAATAACAGAAAAGATCAGAACACTCATTTTTAAAGTGTTCATGTTTAAAGAAGCTGTTGAACGTTAGTGATGCCGCATATAAAATATCACCTCTATTGTTTTATGCCTGAGTTGAAATTGCCTAATAGAGTCCAGCCCTGAGTTTCTCACAGCATCACAGTTTGCATTGCTGTCAACTGGAGGTTTGTACAGAAAAAGGAACAGCAAGCACAGGGCGCTCAAGCTATATTTTGAAACTAGAGCTGGCCAAAGTTTCCCAATGGTGCTTTTGGGAGCCCTTTTCTGGATTAATTTCAAGTGGAATGTTTTGTGAAAATGTGTCACTTCCATGAAACTTAATTGAGAAAAGAATAAATAGATAATTTCTGTTTCTGTTTTTACTTCTTTCTTATGTGGCATTTTAAACAATTCTAATAAAAATGATTCTTTGTGACTTCAGTTTTGACAGTGCCATGGACTCTGAAGCTGCTATGAGCATACAGGCCCCCTTCTTCCCTAGCAAAGATATGAAGCTTCAGTGAAAGTTTAACCTAGAACATCTTTCAGGAAAAAAAAGGACATTTACTCTTGACTTAAAATTTTCAGTACTGGAGAATTCCCACAGCTCTTGGTAAGTTATTCCAGTGGTTAGTTACCCGAACAGGCAAAGAGCTTGCACTTTATTTCTAATCTGAATTTGTGTGGCTTCAGCTTCTCACTCTATCGACTTATTATTGCCTTGGTCTGCTATAGATTTAAAAATCCAGCTTGCAGACTCAACAGAAGTGCATGCACCTATGATCAAATGATCCTTATTCTTTTGTTAATTCTTGTTAATTTAGATGAGAACCACCATTTGCATCTGTCTGTGAAAGACATACTTCCTTTACAGCTGTTCTTTGAATCTCTTTGAGTTGAGCAGAGTCACTCTTTGCTAGCAAGCACCAGAATGAATCCCACTGTTCTGGCAGCAATTTCATCTGTGCCAGATAGAGAAGAAATCTAACCTTCCTATCAGTTTATATTATATGACCAAGAATTGCACAAGCCATCCTATTGCAATAGGAGTTTGTGTTTATATGATTGTCAACCAGTACCCCGTTAATACCTAAATACAGTCTAGTTTGAATAAGGCAATATATTCATTTGGCCCACCTAATTGTCCGATAGTTGAATTGAAACCTCAAAAATTTTGCATGTCAGCATCATCTGTCACTAAACGTGTGTGAGGGTAATTTTGTGAAGTCAGTGGGTTTCTACTGTGTTCATAAATAACTGGATTATGTCGCTTTAGGTTTTTATTGAAGTTGTCTTGACCTAGAGTGGAACTCTTTTGCCTTTGGAAAAGGGGATTTTAGGAAGGAAAGATTCATGTAAGGCATAGACTCAAGCTAACAGTTTTGAAAAAATATATGCTCTCAGTCTATGTAATCCAGTCATTGAATTGCCCAGGTAAATAAATAAGGATTTACTTTCCACTAGGAAACTAGAAGATCTTGGATGAGGAACTTAATGGTAGGTTTAGTCTGTCCCCATATTACTGGTAAGTGAGGGTTATTGGTGTCCTCTGTGAAAGGAATTCTTGGGTCTTAGTAACCACAAGTAGCCACACCATGGTACTGCTACCACGGCTGTACTTAGCAGGCACCTTTCCCAAAGGTGAGGTAGATGTGCCAAAAGGACTCCAGAGCCAGACCTACCCATTCAGCCCCATCTGGATGCCTCTCAGAAAAAGAAATGGGGCATCTCAGTAGGAACAGGTGGGGAATTTATGCTGCTCCTACCCAAGTTATCATTGCCGTGTAGCTAAATAAGATATTTGCTCCTGACTCTTTCAAGAAAACTAAATTAACTGGCAAGAAAATCAGGTCTGTGTCCAAATGTAAACAGATTATCTCAGGGCCCTAACAAATGAGACTGCTGTGAAGAATTATGTAATTCTAAAATTTGACCTCCAGTCAGTGCAAACCTTCAAGAGCAGCCTCATCTTTATGGGGATCTACTCCAAGCTTTAAAGCATCTATGGCTCTGTGGTTTTGTCATGAGCACATAGTAAATGTGTCTAAACATAGCTACTGCGAATGTCTGGAAGTTACCAGCTAAGACAGAAGAAACTCATTGAATACGGCATCAGCAGGCATAATAAATGTGCATTGATTTTAATGTTATATGGAAGATTTAATATTCAAGAGACTAGAATACTATTAGTTGCATTGCTTATTCTAAAAATGCAAAATATAAACAATTACTAAAATTTGTGTGTTAGTTTGACTTAAATGCAGTGATTAAAAAGTACAAGGAGAAAACGAAAACAAAGCATTACCAAATTATTTTGCTCACTTTTTTTGGTAAACACGGTCTTTCTGTGATACAACTGCTATTTGACTAAAAAGAAACACTGGTAATTATAATGTATTACGAGCCAAGCAAGTATTTTCCATTGGAACAATTATTTTCACTTAGCACGTTAATGTTGACAGAAAAAGACCAAAGGCACCCTTGTGACTTTACCAGCATGTCATAACAAAATGAAGGCTTAACCTGTTTCTGAAGGATTGACTTTCAAGCAGGAAACTGGGCTATTTTGGAAACTTAGCTAATGACACTGTTATTTTTTCTCCTGAGTGATAAGGTTGATGGATACATACCATTTGTATTTTGCTTAATCCTTTTTCTCCATGCACAGGACTATCACTTACACCATAGTGTTGATCAATCAGGGTATATTAGTATCTAGCTCTACTGACAAATACTCTTGCTCTGTCATTTGCAGCTGTAAGTTTATTTCAACAGAATAATCTGACACACAATATCCTTTTTTTCCTTTGGAGAACTGTAAAGACTAAAATTTTCAGAGGGACCTAGGAGAAATTGGTGTCCACCTCTTAGTGAAATCCCAGGGGCACCAAGTGCCTGCGTGCCCCAGGAGTCCTGGAAAACCCAGCTGAAGGCTCATTAGGATCTTCCTTATGCTCCAGAATAATGTCACAGTACATCTAATGTGATAGATTAAGTTTCTATAAAATGTGGAGATGTAAAGAGCCATAAATATACAGACTTATGAGATTCAGAAAGGGCAGCAGTAACAGTAGCTACCACAGGTGTTTAAACAGTCAATTTTTTTCACCAAGATGAATATTTTTAAGCTAGCTCCCCCAAATAAATTCTTACAGCAAGCACACTGTAAAGGATATAAGTGGATTACAGAGCTCTGCAATATTGGTGTTTGGCTTCCTCACAGAATATAAAATGAATTTTAACTGATGGCGAAGAGTTTCCAGTTGAAGAGAAGAGATGCTCAATAAAAACATGATTTTACCATCGCCCGACACTTCTGCAAGGTCACGAGGGCAGATAAACAACTTCCTGCAGCTGTGGCTACATCTGGCACACGACTGAGGCAGAGAGCGTGCTTCGCAAAGATAAACATATCAGGTTGTATCTCCATAGTCTCCTACACTTCTGGATAAAGCTTGGGGAACTGAACTTGGCCCTGCAGTGCCAGCGGTAATTAATATCTGAAACTGCTTTGCCACTAATGAATCAAAGCAGCCCTGCAGTGAGTTTAAAACCACCCCACTCCAATAATGTATGGTGACCGTGGGTAGCTCGGTGCCACCCACTGCCCTGTCCCTGAAGCCCCCGGTAGTTTTTCTCACCTGGAGACTATAGCTGCTGTCAATCTGCCGGTGAGATGCTGCAGGGGCAGGCAGCTGAAAGAGGAGAAATGAACTGTGAATCTGCACAAGGTCTGCAGGTGGACGGTGCGTGCTGAGAGCCAGGTAGCAGACCTGCTCCCCAAATTGTCACATGAGCAGTACCTGTGCTGGGGAATGGGTTCCTCATGACCTGGGGTTAGGGGCTGCCTCTAAGATGCATTTTCTTAGCTATTTTAGAAGACAATCTCTCTTTGGATAGCTTAAATTCAGCAGACTTGGTTGGTGGGTATTTCTGGCATATTGTAACACAGGTGGTTGGCTTTTTCCTCAAAGGCTGTCACGGTGCTTGTGGTTGTAGGGTGGGATAGTTTTGGTTTTCTAAGTGAACAAACTGAAATCAGTAAGTGATTTTCGACTGATCTGAGGTTGAAACTTTTTGGCATATGGAATGACACAAGCTGAGTTAGCTTTAACCCAAATGGTAATAGCAAAAAAGGAATTAATTACATTTTGCATCATTTTTGTATTTGGACAGTAGAATAGTGTTGCACAGCTGTTGAGGCATGTCCCTTGTAGCCCCTTGGGCGAATTGTATGCGAGTGCCTCTGCAGGTTTCTGGAGGGAGATCCAGTCCTGAAAAGGTGCCTTCCTCTCTCCCTGGACCACCTCAAGAACCCAGTTGCCCCCCGAGGGCAATCCAGACCCTCGTCTGAGGCTGGAGAGGAGCAGATCACCCACTCCTCTGCTGAGGCTGGGCACCCTGCAGAGTTGGGAAGAGCATTGAAAGGGAAGGGCAGGCAGTGTTCAGCATTTGGATTATCTTATATATTATGTTTTGGATATTGGTTCAATGGGGGTTGCGTTGATATGGTCAGAGCACTTGCCCACGACTGGGAGCTGCAACCCTCTGAGCTTGAGGGAGCTCCTGAAAAGTGCTCCACAAGCTCTGTGCAAGAAGTCCTCGGAGAGCCTGCATCTGATGGCCTGACAAGTCTATCCATTACATGAAACAGAGGCAGCCCTCGGTGGATGTGACACAGTGGAGGTGCTGGGCAGACCCAGATCTCCCGAGGCAGCCCTTGGCCACCCTTTGTTCCAAGGACTGCTTGGACAGCAACTGGTGGTGGAAGGATCGCATTTATACCTTTTGTACCAGCCAGATCCCTATCACAAGGAGTTTTGTCCCTCAAGAGGAGACGCAAAATTCCTCCTCTGCCCTTAGCTTGGCAGTTTGCACTGAGGAATAGCTGTTTGGCTGCGCGGCTGTGTTGGTAGGAGCACTGCTTCCTCGCTTGCTGGTGTGTGGGGAAATTGCTGGCCCTGTTGCCTGTAGATGCTTAGGATACCTTCCATGAGAAAAATAAAGTTGCTAGGACCTTGGCCCCAAGTTTATCCTATCTGGAAAGAGCGTAGGTTTTGGATTAATTTAATTCAGTTTAGCAAAAAAAGAAACAAAATCCATGAGTTATAAAACATCTCTTTTCTTTGCAGAAGTCTCAGTTCTGTAACAAGCCGTGTCAGGTAAGTATTTGTCCACACTTCGACACATCACAGGGAGAGCTGTAGGAGCTGACAACATACAAGCCATTTGATGTTGTGTTTCTACCCTGCTTCCTGGCAGACACCTCTCAGAGATGACAAGGGAGTATCATTTTTACATGACGGTGTTTCTACCAAACTGCTGATAGAGCCCTTTGCAAGATCACAGAAGGGTCCATATCATCTGATTAGCATTTAGAGAAGATGGTCATCCGGGAGGGAACCACAGGAGACCAGAGACTGCCACCCTCGAGGGCTGAGAGAGGAAAGACTCAATCAGTGGTTGATAAGGCTTAGCAATGATAAATCACAAACAAAACTCCAGGCTTAGGAATTCACAGCACAATCTGTCATGAATTTCCTTCCCTTCCCTCCCTTCCCAATATCTGATGAGAATTTGCCTTTTAAAATGGTCTCTGGCAGTACAAGAAACCAAGTCATAGAGAATCGCTGAGCTGAGCTTTTGTTAGTTTTCTTAGTGCTCTTTTTTTTTTTTCATAACTGTATCTTTGTGTGTATGTGTGTCTCTGGGTATATTTATGCAAATTTGGCTGCTAGTAGGTGATAGCAGGAGGAATTTTAAAGTTGAAGGATTTTTTTGTAATGTTAAAATGTAGAAATTTCATGTGAAAAACACTTGGTACCAGACTATCAAGACTTTAAAAGAGGGAGATTTGAAACCCGTCTAGGAGTCCCAGTTCCCCAACTGAAGCAGACTGCAAAATCCTTTAAAAAATCATTTTAGAGTTGACTTCAAATACAAAGACCTTCTCTACAGGAGGTACTTCTGCCAGGAAGAGTGCTCTCCGCATCAGATTTCCCACCAATTCCGAGAGGCTGTAACACCTTAGTCTGCTAGCTACCTGTGTATACAGTATATAGGTATGACGGTGTAGGCCAATGCATGGGCTGGAGATACATCTTCCCACGCTGTGGCTGTGGAGGAGAAGGAGCACTGCGGTGTCAGCGGAAGGGGACAACACGTTTACTGAACTCACACCTTCACTCAGCGGTTGTGAATGGCGACCTTGCTACAGGTCTGCCCAGGACACTTCTCCTTCGTTCCCTCTTCCCCTTGTGCACTGGTTAATTGATGCGAAGGGAAGATGCAGAGACCTTTAGGTCTCCCTTTGCTTAAGAATATTTAAATATATTTTTAT